>NC_091153.1:54784833-54822333 GCF_040958095.1 Procambarus clarkii
CTGATTTCTGCCATGTTCCCCCCCCCCTTTTTTTCCTTTTTTCAACATAATTTATACTTTAATTCCAATTACTATTAAGTTTTAGTCTAAGTGTTTTTACCCCCACACCTTGAATAAAAAATTAATTTTTAATTTAATTTAATTTTAATTTAATTTTCGTTTAATAATTTTAATTTAAATTTAAGAATAATCCTACATTATATTAATCAACAATAACTGTCGCAATAATCCACCACAATAACCCTCCGTATTAATCCACCACAATAACCTGCTATAATAACCAATAACAATAAACCGCCATACTAACTAATAACAATAGCTTTCAATAATAATCCACAAAATAAAATCTCCATAATAATCTACCACCATCAACTCTGAATTAATCCTCCGCAATAACCCTTCAAAATAATCTTCAAAATAATTACCACTAAAAGTATTAATAATAATTCACCACTATAACTTTCAAAATTATTTACTGCAATAACCCTGCCTTAAATTCAGAACAATAACTCTCATCACAGTGAAATCCCAATAGCGTCATGTACGAATGGAAATAATTTTGAGGTATTGTTGTGACTTGAAGAGTTAAATTTACTCCGATGCTCAAAATGATATCCATTGATATATGACGTCATTATGATTTCACAACCTGCTCTCACACAAGACAGCATATATATGACTTATTGCTTATAGTCACTATTTCGCTTATAAATAAGTACGTATGTGACATATTCCAAGCTATATTTCTTTCAAGGCACTAACTTTTTCTCTCAGTTTTATTAAACAATAGAGATTTTATACAAAATTTGACAATATCCTGAGTTACTTTACAATTTATTTAAATATTTTTATTTTTTTATTTTTTTATAAAACTGTAATATCAATATATTTAGGTTCAGTACTAATTGTAATATCTTAACATACTAAGAAGGTTAGGTTAGGTTTTGTTTTATATTCAGCTTTTCAAGGTAAACTCAAATATTCACAATAAATTAATATGTCACATTTCCACTTATTCATAAGCAAGATATTGACTATAAGCAAGTTCGAGAACGGGTTCAATTTCACTGCGATCTGAGTGCGGCTTAAGAGTGTGAACGCAATTACCGTAGGCCTGAGTGTGGTAGGGTCGACTGTAAAACCCTGGATGGGGTCCGGTTTGGGGCCTCTAGAACCACCCATTAAATTCAGTAGACTTCTGGCTTGGTCTATTTATCGTTCGTAATAATTTTTCTCAAGTATGTGTTATTGCAACCGGTTTTTTTCATTTACTGAATATGAAATAATATTTTCCCATATGAGATATTATGAGGACAAATTGTAATATGGAACCGTATTGCAGCTCCTTGTGTTTATTTATTAAATTATTTCCTGAGTTTCAAATTTATGTTAATATGTTGAAAAAGAAAAAATACATGATTCTGGGCTCGGAGCTGACGACGTCCGGCCACAGGCGGCAGACCCGACTCTGAGGCCGTGACTCTTCCTAATTAGTCAAGACTCACCTAATTAATCAAGAAACTGAATATTTCTAGACTGGTTTAGAAATTGTATATGTTTGATAATTATGCAAAGATACTAACAGGTTAGATGACTGTATGATGCTGAGATAATCTAAATCAAAACTAAATGAAAAATTGCATTCATGTTAGTTATGACAAATTATGAAAAGTTTATATTAAAACTTATATGAAGGGTAAGTGACACTACTACTACTACTAGTAGAAAGTAATTATGATGTGGCTTTCCTTACAGTACAGTATACGCTATTTAATATAAATTTATTTAGAATACTACTTGAATATTCTCTGCATTCATAAATAATGGAGGATGTATGGTTTGATTCTATTCGTCCAGTTACAGTCAGCACACCAATGGCATTACTGTACTTAACACTCAATGGAATACTTTGCATACAATTCCCTGCCACTTCCTGAGTATGAATATTGTAACTGAAATACTTTGTCATATGCATTGTACACTTTGGTACAGGAATTATTTGTACCTCACTGAAAAATTTAAGGTTTGACTTTAGATTAAAATTTGACAAGATTATACGATAATATTATATAGTACTAGATTATGTAAAGTTAGAATATGTTTTAATCTACATTATCAAATAAGTCAGATAAAATTTAAGTACTGTATACGATATTTACGAAAGTATAATATATAGTTAAGATGAAAAAATCATCAATTTAAGTGTTATATTTGTGCATTAAGAAACTGGCTAAGTGCTGGATGGTAAGCAAGCTTTAACATAAATTTAATATAGGCTCCTATGTTCATACTTCAACTATTTTTTTATTTTTACATGCTTAAGTAACAAATTTTGTCACCATTACTTTATTTTCAAATTAAATTTCACTGCTACATCTTCCGATACTTAGTGTCATGTCATATTGTTCTCATTCATATACTATTTTCCAGCCTTTAATTTGCCGCTGAGTCAAGGGCTGCACTTTGAGAGGAGATTAAGCAATATCACTTTTGCCACAGTGAGTAATGTCATTATTTTAAAAGAGCAATTTTATTATTTATCGTTAATGCAAAGAAAGAGTGTTATAATTCTTACATAGTTACAGTTATATAAATTATGTATAATAATTGTTCCTTAACCCTAGAAATGTGTCCATCAGAATTGCCATGCTGCATATGCATAGTGTATTGAAATGCGTCTCTCTTGCGGGTTTTTGCAGCCTAGCAACCTTCATGCGATTAAATCCATACCAGTCTTGCAAGTCATATATAAATCTACTGGGACCATTGGCCAAAACCTGGTAACAATATATAAAGTTAAAGCTCGGGAAAGAAAGATAAGGAATAGAAGTCTTTATTAAAAAAGAGTAGTATGGAATGAGGGGATTTGAAGCAGACCATCATGTGGCCTGCGGTGGTGACTACCTCAGAGCGAGGAAACACTTCATGAACCCATTATATGACTGACCTTTCAATTGTCGCTGAAACTTTAATGGGCCTCAGGAAATGACGAATAAGCTCACAACACCTCTGAAAATCAGAATCTATCCTCGACAAGCCATTGGCCATAGACGCATAACTCATGGACACCTAATGAAGCACCGCCCTGCTCCCTATTGTCGACACTGCATTGTCCCTCTTACGATCTTGCCTTGAAGAATGTCCGGATTCCAGGACGAACGTGAGACTTGCTTCCCAACCGTCCCTTGCGGTCACTTGTCTCTCGATAGAATTCTAGGTGAAACGGATACCTTTGATATCGTTCACCTAGACGTTTCTGTCCTCATAGTGGCATCCTTAGTATTTAGCGCCCTATGATTATCCACACATATGATGGTGATACATAGCCTTCCCGGCTTGGTGCCTTCTTTTGATAATTACTTACTTAACCTCGACAAGAATTGTCATCTGGGCAAAGGGAGCGGACCTTCCACAAGCCGCCGGCTTCCTGTCCTCGTCGAGGCCACTAGTGTTAGTGGCTCTCAGTTAAACTCAGATAACCTGTAAGCACAGCAAAGCATCCCCATCGATGACACTGGTCCATGAACACTACAGTCGCCCAAATGTTCCAAGCAAGCAAAACATATTCCAGTAATGTTTAATGAATTTAGGATTAAAGTTGATTCCTTATTACATTAATACACTTTACACAGATTTGCCCCAATAGTTGTCGACGGCTGGTCAATATACATGACATCCTGATTTAGGGCGACGAAGATCGAGGGATCGGATGCGCTCCGGCGTACCCTGGAAGAGTAAATCGTAAAGCCTTATTGTTAACTGAACATTGCCGGTCGGCGGAAACTAATACATTGATGAGAAGATGATTGGGGAACCCCAAGAGTTCCCCATGAAGGCAAGCACCGGCCACGCCCCTTACGGAGAACAATGGGTAGCAAAGCAAAAACTTGGCCCCTAACGCAAAAAATCATCCAGTGCCCCTTCCCCCGGCAGAACAGAAGCCAGCCGCTTACCAAGTCTGAGGCCACACAAGACCACCAAGATCCGCCAACTCCCGGTACCTCTTGTCGAACAACATCACCCCACCCAAGGACCAGCCAGAAAACGTTCAAAATCTATCCACTATCTGCAGTAAATAGTACCTGGGAGTTAGACAGCTAATACAGGCTGCTTCCTGGTGGTGTGTAACAAAAAGGAGGCCTGGTCGAGGACCGGGCCGCGGGGACGGTAAGCCCGAAATCATCTTAAGATAACCTCGAGAAGATATCCTGTGATCCCAGATGGGATATGCACCAGGCGTCGTACAAACCGGACCGTTGAACAGAAACGCCAAACGGCAGTATCAGACCCTATGGGTAAAACCGCGAAACGAAATGTGTTTCGGCGGCCCTCAGGCGGAGCAGGTGTCCAGACGTCCGCTCGTCGTCACGGCTGAACCAGCAATCCAAACTTCGATAATTCTTGATGTAGTGAAATTATAGTTGCATACACCGTAGACTTTTAACAATTACTACAGGCCGAATATTTCCAAGATTCACAAGAATCATCAACATGAGGGAAAACTGAAGCTTCCAACCATACTAGAGAGAATCATGCACGTCAACTGTACCTTTTGCCTTAAAGTCAAGAGACTCTACATCTCCTGCATTCGTAAGAGACAAATTATTGAGTGGTGTTAACACCCTATTGACTGGTGCCGACATACCAACTCACTCCTTTTATGATAAATAGCTGAGAAAAAATGCCTACAATCTCATTAAACTCACATTCCTTTTAAGAGCAATCTACCTGACTCTGACATTCCTCTTCATCTGTACCTCACCATTCAAGTATCATACACACCTGTCACAAAGAAAGATAATGAGAATCTTGCTCTTCTCAAGGCTGTCACACTCGAAACAATTGCCTCCTCCATCGAGAATTTAAGATCTCATGAGCACTGTGTCTACAACGACGGCTCAGTCCAATCTTGTACTGGACGTACTGCAGCAACATGTAGGTTTTATAGAAATAATATTTGCACAAAGACTGTCAATGTCAGGTTAAACAACTGGCTAACCTCCACACAAGCAGAACTAGCAGCACTACAACAAGCAATCAGCACATTAAAAAACATTGAAGGAGGAATAATATTTTGTGATTCAAAGTCTGTTCTTCAAGCAATCGAAAACTTCTCCTGGAAGATTGACAGCAAGAACCTCATACTACAATTATAAATGATCTAATTGCTGCAGACAGTAAAGGGTCTCGAATCTCGTTTATATGGATACCTTCTCACATAAATATAACCCATCATAATGAGTCAGACATTGCAGCCAAATTAGCGTGCAACAAAGATCTAGGTATCCCCATCTCTACTGTAAGAACTGTATTGGTTCAAATACTCAGGTCTGATAGGAAAGAAATTACTGACTCCCAACGACCTGAAAGAAATAATATTAAAAGTTATGATTTGTTCAGATCTGAAACCTATATCTATGGGCATCACAAAACGTCCACCAGACTGTGCGACACAGTGGTGACCAGGATCAGGTTGTGTTACCGTTACCTGTGGCATGTGGCTACAGGTGACGGATCTCCCAATCCTGAGCACTCCAGGTGCAAACTCTGTGAGCAGGAACTGCGGCATGATATCCCACACTACATCACCGAATGCCCAGTTATTAGACCTTTCAGACCAGTTGGCATGAGGTACCTGGAGCTTTGCAATTATTTTATTCACTCTCGTGTTCTTAAAGATATCCTCATATTGCACCCAAAATTTGCCAGTGCAGGCTACTAAACATATGGCCCTGTATGACTAACCATCCTGCGGGATGGGGAATTTTATTACCACTGCTGCCTTATTCAATCTTGTGTTAATGATATCCTCAAAATGCATCTGGAGTCTGCCAGTGCAGACTGCCTATCACATGCCTCTGTATGACTAACCATCCTGTGTAATGGGGAATTTTTAGCATCACGTATTTAGCTTTTTTGACACACTGTACTCCCCTTCATATAGTCTAGGGTAGCTGCACAAATACAGATGTACCTCATGTATTAATAAAAAGAAGAATATTTCCAAACTTATGAATAAATTTTAGTTAATGCACTTTACTGTTCACTGTAAATCGATCTAAACTGCACTAAAATCAGTGTTACACTTATAATACATTTGAATTCACTGTACAGCCCCAGTTCTTACCAAACTATCACGGACTTACGAATCAGAAACATGGCAGTTGAACAAAGTAGAAATATTATTTTCAAGCTCCTCATCAAATTCCGAACATTTTGATGCATGCAAAAACAAAAGAAATTAAATACCCAAATTAATGTGGCCACAAACAAAAATTTAAATCCAAAAAAGTTTAGATTCCAAACCAGCAGATCAAAATAGAAATGGC
Source organism: Procambarus clarkii (assembly GCF_040958095.1). NCBI lineage: Eukaryota > Metazoa > Arthropoda > Malacostraca > Decapoda > Cambaridae > Procambarus > Procambarus clarkii. The sequence continues at coordinate 54,791,163 of NC_091153.1, forward strand.
AAAACCTAATAATAAAATAAAATTATCAACCTGTTAATTTCCCAGTGTCACTTTCACCCTTACTCATCATCTTGCTTCAGCCCGTTCACTGCCGTGTTCACGTTCGTACTCATGTTCGTTTCACTTTCACTATAACTTTCCCCGCCTCAGCCCATCTTGCCGCCCTCATTACCACCTGTCACACCTTCTAGCCCTCCCATACCCTCCTGCCACACCTCCTCGCCCTCTTATACCTTCCTGCCACACCTCCTCGCCCTCTTATACCTCCCTGCCACACCTCCTCGCCCTCTTATACCTCCCTGCCACACCTCCTAGCCCTTTTATACCTCCCTGCCACACCTCCTCGCCCTCTTATACCTCCTTACCACACCTCCTCGCCCTCTTATACCTCCCTGCCACACCTCCTAGCCCTTTTATACCTCCCTGCCACACCTCCTCGCCCTTTTATACCTCCCTGCCACACCTCCTCGCCCTCTTATACCTCTCTGCCACACCTCCTCGCCCTCTCATAGCTCCCTGCTACACCTTCTCGCCCTCTCATAGCTCCCTGTCACACCTCCTCCCCTTTTATACCTCCCTGCCACACCTCCTCGCCCTCTTATACCTCTCTGCCACACCTCCTCGCCCTCTCATAGCTCCCTGCCACACCTTCTCGCCCTCTTATACCTCCCTGCCCCACCTCCTCGCTCTTTTATACCTCCCTGCCACACCTCGCCCTCTTATACCTCCCTGCCACGCCTCCTCGCCCTCTTATTCACTCCTTTAACACCTTTCCCCTTCCCCCATTACTGTATCATTCCCCTTCCCTGGCGCGTGTATAGCTGTTCCTCCCCCTTCCCTCCCCACCACGCCGCAGCAGCACTGCAGCGGGAGGCGCCATCACCACCTCCAACACCGAGGTAACCAGTGTCTCTCACGCGTCAGGGATGGGGCTCTGTCCGCGTCCTCCCTCCTCGCCCATCTCTCTACCGTCCTCAGGGCAGGCTAAGATACACAAAAAAATGGAGTGTATTTTGTGGAAATAGGAAGAGAACGGCGGTCTTCACTGTACCGCGCTACCATCAAATTTTGGAGGGAAACTTACTGCCACACTCCCTCATTATCCCGCCCAGGTGTCCAGAAAATGGTTCCACCTCAGGGGGAAAAAACTTACTGTTTCTTATTCGATTAATATCCTTTTATGAAGGCGATTCTCGTTGCGTTAGAAAATTTATGCGTCGTTAGGAAAGGAACTTTAATATCGCCAGGAGAAAAACTTCCGCCTTTTAGAATATTCTTGGTTATGTCCTATGAAAGAGATTCCATTATTCTGAACGGCCAGACCACCAATACCCTGAGATGCTCTTCACGGGCAACTGGCCAACACTCGCAGCCACTCAGCTTTATATATATATATGTCGTACCTAGTAGCCAGAACGCACTTCTCAGCCTACTATGCAAGGCCCGATTTGCCTAATAAGTCAAGTTTTCCTGAATTAATATATTATCTCTAATTTTTTTCTTATGAAATGATAAAGCTACCCAATTCATTATGTATGAGGTCAATTTTTTTGTATTGGAGTTAAAATTAACGTAGTTATATGACCGAACCTAACCAACCCTACCTAACCTAACCTATCTTTATAGGTTAGGTTAGGTTAGGTAGCCGAAAAAGTTAGGTTAGGTTAGGTAGGTTAGGTAGTCGAAAAACAATTAATTCATGGAAACTTGGCTTATTAGGCAAATCGGGCCTTGCATAGTAGGCTGAGAAGTGCGTTCTGGCTACTAGGTACGACATCATATATATATATATATATATGATGTCGTACCTAGTAGCCAGAACGCACTTCTCAGCCTACTATGCAAGGCCCAATTTGCCTAATAAACCAAGTTTTCATGAATTAATGGTTTTTCGACTACCTAACCTACCTAACCTGACCTAACCTAACGTTTTCGGCTCCCTAACCTAACCTAACCTATAAAGATAGGTTAGGTAGCGTTGGTTAGGTTCAGTCATATATCTACGTTAATTTTAACTCCAATAAAAAAAATTGACCTCATACATAATGAAATGGGTAGCTTTATCATATCATAAGAAAAAAATTAGAGAAAATATATAAATTCAGGAAAACTTGGCTTATTAGGCAAATCGGGCCCTGCATAGTAGGCTGAGAAGTGCGTTCTGGCTACTAGGTACGACATATATATATATATATATATATATATATATATATATATATATATATATATATATATATATATATATATATAATCAAATAGCTGGTAAACAAAGAACTCATACTGAATATAATTGCCTATCAAAGAAAGGAAAATGCTTAAAAAAACAATACACTTAAGCGCACTTAAAGTGATCAATATAAATAAAAATTATTAACTGTCACATATGTTAAAACTAATTTAAAATCCATTAAACTACAAGATGAAATCTATAACTACTAAAACAAACCATTCCATTAAACTTACGTGAAGTGATCAGAAGTGAAACTTGATATCTAACATATAGATACTAAACACTATAAAAAATATTTATATAATGACTACAAATCTACAAAAAATGTATGTAAAATACAAACAGAATAAACGACAATTATAAAGTACTAACCAAAATCTTATAAAAACTCAAATATTAAATAAAATTAAATACCAAAAAATATATTATATATATTAAATAAAAGATTATATTATTATACAATGTCAAGACTTGAAATAAGTAAGAAATGGCAAAGACATGGTAAACTAAACAAAAAATTAAACTTCCAAAATGAACTGAAAATCAAATTACAGGGCCTACTGTGCACTATACAGTGTACAATTGAACAGCTGAAAGGTTGCTATTTAACAGAGGCCGCCGCTCCTTTATATATAAGGATTCCATTACTCTCAAATCTGACTGGCCATTCATACAAGTGTCCAGAATTTTAAAATCAGATTCCAGCAGAGAATGATCAAACTCATAACAATGGTTTCTAATCTCCGAAAATGCTGGTTTAGACAATGGTAATCCAGTCCTAAAAGATAATCCACGGTGCTCAAGTACCCTAGTCTTAAAGTTCCGAATGGAACTCACGACATATCCAGCATTACAGCTGGAACAATTATACATATATACAACATTTGAGCACAATGGGGTAGGCACTTTATCTTTAAATTTAAAATAAGAGCCTATGGTATTTGTGTTGACAAAAATAAATCTAAAGTCTACTTGAGGATAACACTGCTGCAACAGTCTCCTCAAACGACTCCTTACAGAAAAGCTAATAGTGCCATAAAATGGTAATTTAATATATTTAAGATCCCTTTCCACTGTAGTAATCCTACACGATGGGTGAAACTTCTTATTTAAGAAATTCCTTATAAAAGTATAAACCATATGCAAAGGATAACCATTATTTGAAAAAAATTTCACAAGAAAATTAATTTCCTGATCAAAGTTATTCCAATTAGAACATAAAACAAAGGCCCTATTCAGTAGAGTGTTAATTGCATTTTTCTTAAAAATATCAGGAACAAAGGAATTAAAATTTAAACCTAAACCAGTAAAGGTTGGTTTCCTAAAAACCTTAGTGTTGAACCCATTAAGGTTATTCACTTTTACATCAAGAAACGACAATGAATTATCAACTTCACACTCTGCAGTAAACCGTATATTACTATGTTGTGCATTAAGATACTCTCTAAATTTCTCAATATGACATTGGTCCCTAAACAACAAAAAAGTGTCATCTACATATCTCCTGTACAAGACTGGTTTAAATGCCGAAGGACAATTATCAAGCCAATTTATTTCGTGAAAACTCAAAAAGCATTAGCCAGCGCTTTTATGAGTTTTGTCTCCTCTCTCTCTCTCTCTCCTCTCTCTCTCTCTCTCTCTCTCTCTCTCTCTCTCTCTCTCTCTCTCTCTCTCTCTCTCTCTCTCTCTCACTCTCTCTCTCTCTCTCTCTCTCTCTCTCTCTCTCTCTCCTCTCTCTCTCTCTCTCTCTCTCTCTCTCTCTCTCTCTCTCTCTCTCTCTCTCTCTCTCACTCTCTCTCTCTCTCTCTCTCTCTCTCTCACTCTCTCTCTCTCTCTCTCTCTCTCTCTCTCTCTCTCTCTCTCTCTCTCTCTCTCTCTCTCTCTCTCTCTCTCTCTCTCTCTCTCTCTCTCTCTCTCTCTCTCTCTCCTCTCTCTCTCTCTCTCTCTCTCTCTCTCTCTCTCTCTCTCTCTCTCTCTCTCTCTCTCTCTCTCTCTCTCTCTCTCTCTCTCTCTCTCTCTCTCTCTCTCTCTCTCTCTCTCTCTCTCTCTCTCTCTCTCTCTCTCTCTCTCTCTCTCTCTCTCTCTCTCTCTCTCTCTCTCTCTCTCTCACTCTCCTCTCTCTCTCTCTCTCTCTCTCACTCTCTCTCTCTCTCTCTCTCTCTCTCTCTCTCTCTCTCTCTCTCTCTCTCTCTCTCCTCTCTCTCTCTCTCTCCTCTCTCTCTCTCTCTCTCTCTCTCTCTCTCTCTCTCTCTCTCTCTCTCTCTCTCTCTCTCTCTCTCTCTCTCTCTCTCTCTCTCTCTCTCTCTCTCTCTCTCTCTCTCTCTCTCTCTCTCTCTCTCTCTCTCTCTCTCTCTCTCTCTCTCTCTCTCTCAATCTTGCTCTCTCTCTCTCTGTGTAGAGAGCTGTGACAACATCAATCAACAAACAAGCTCTTGGACGCAGGTTCGAATCCTCGTCACGGCCCTTGTGGATTTGTTCAATGAACAAAATTATGATCATTTATATTACCTCCTCAATGGTAGGCTATAACCACTTAAACCACCAATGTCATTAAATAATTTGTTACAGTCCTTTAAACCCAACCATTTAGACTGGGCGGTAGAGCGACGATCTCGCTTCAGCAGGTCGGCGTTCAATCTCCGGCCGTCCAAGTGGTTGAGCACCATTCCTTCCCCCCGTCCCATCCCCAATCCTTATCCTGACCCCTTTCCAAGTGCTATATAGCTGTAATGGCTTGGCGCTTTCTCCTCGTAGTTCCCTTCCCTTCCATTCCATTAAATAATTCAGTGCAGAAGGGTGTGAATGAACTTGATATTCATATTTTTTTGTCAGTTATAATAAGAAATTACTTTATTTTCACATATATAGACTATAACCAATATGGTCACTATTTGCTCGGACGACTTTAGTGATCACAAATTATGCAAGTCCATCACATATTGACAAAGGTATACGATCTATGATCAAGACCTTCTCAAGCAGGCGACGAGTCACAATAACGTGGCTGAAGTATGTTGACCAGACCACACATTAGAATGTGAAGGGACGACGACGTTTCTGTCCGTCCTGGACCATTCTCAAGTCGATTGTGTCGATTCTCAAGTCACAATCGACTTGAGAATGGTCCAGGACGAACCGAAACGTCGTCGTCCAGTCACCTTCTAGTGTGTGGTCTGGTGAACAAGACCTTCTCAATCTCGTTACCTGGGAATAAATTGATTGATGAAGATTAAGCCACTCAAGAGGTGGCACGGGCATGAATAGCCCGTAAAGGGAATCAATATTGCTGTTGTTGGTTTAAATTCAGCAACTCGGAACAAAAAGTTCCAAGTAGCACGGGCTATGGTGAGCACGTAGTGGTCTTACCCGGCACAGGAGCGGGGCTGGAACTGGGGGAATCAATGTGTGAGGTGAGAACTCACCTTAAACAGTGAGTTATTTGAGGTGTTACCTTACCTCACAGACCTACACCAATCATCTTGTTTTGTTCTGGTTACGATGTTTTCGAAACAGATGTCCCCCCCCCCCCCACAGTGTCTGACAGCTTAAGTTCAAACTCTGATTAATTGTCATTTTCCAAGATAGCACCTCTTTGCTATAATTAATGAACAGATTCTTCTGTGATATCAACACCCTACTAACTCACTCGCTAGACTGATATCTCTCTAGAAGAGCGCCACGTCATTGTTCCCTGTGACACGTCCTCATTGGCTAGGACACACAACTGAGGCGCTCTGATTGGTCAGGAGGAATTGAATTCTATCTAGGTTATCCCAGATGTTGATTGTAAGACTACTATGAACTAGAAACATTTGGCTTACCGGATACTTGGTTGACGAACCACGTTCAATTGAACTAAATTATGTAGCGTTTAGCACCTGTAAATGTAAATGACATTACATGAAAATGGTAATGTCTCCCAATCAGACTTGTGAGGTCCTTAACAATACACATTTTAATCTATGTTATGGACTGGGTTAGCCGTAACTAGAATTTGAAATATCATATGTCTATTTACATATGTAATTTTTTTAAGTAATTTGCATAACAGAGAAAATGATTTTATTATTGATATTATTAATGTGACGGGCCGTAAGCACATTTAGTACCTTACATAAGTAAATGTGAGGTAAGCAACACAGCAAGATTTGTGCAACAATACCAGAAGGCTGTGTTTATTGCTTAATTTGAATACGAGAATGTTCTGCATTATGTTTAATTGTTCTTATGACGATTTGCACATGATAATTCAGAGGTTAATATGAAATATTTGTGCTGTATCTAGTGCTACCCAATCTCCTAATCTTTATGTACCTAATCTAAACAACTTTACCATTGTGATCATTGCTGTCTTCTTATATGTGGTATCAATATGCTGCATTGTGCCTATTAATCTTTGTTAAATTACCAATCAAGCGGTCAATGCAATCAGAGCTACTGATGTGCTTTAATATGCCTACTAATCTCTCTCATCTCATTTTTTCTTTTAATGTACCTGTTATCATTTTATGAATTTTTGCTTCAATTTACCTACTTAAAATTAAAATCTGTTAGATTAAGGACCTGCCCGAAACGCTGCGCGTACTAGTGGCTTTACAAGAATGTAAACACTATGCTATGTATCCTCACACACCCAATGTACCTTCTTGTATATATAAAAATAAATAAATAAAAATAAATAAAAACATAATATAATTTGGAACTAAAGGATGGGCCTATGTATATTTATTTAAGACGGAATACGAGTAGTAGGATAATATCCTGTAATCTCTAGTTAGTTGTGTCACTTTGCCTTTGAGTGCCAAGGAGTTTTGGGTTTTTTATTAATATGTAAATGTCAGTCTAGAAAATAGTTAGATATTAATTAATACTGTGATGTATAAACCCTTATGGAGCCTTGGTTAACGTATCCGGCTGGAGGCAACATGGGAGTAGAAACCGGTTATTTCACAGCCGACGACAGGTGGAAGGCAGCGGTGCCGCCTCTCAACCGGTCTTTAGAAGGGACCGAATGTGGAGACCTATGTTCAGATAACTATTAATTATTATGGGAATGCTTTGTAGTAGGATTATTTCTTGCGCATGCAGATAATTGATTATTAGTAGCGGGTGGAAATGCTTAAAGGTTATGGTAAATAGTAAGCGTGTTTGAAGTTGTTTGACTTCGGGTTGAACAGAAGTGCTGCGATGCTCATCTATTTTGTACCTTACGTATTTTCTGTGATAAGAAGCTTGTCATTGAGCAGTATCATTAGCAAATTTAGTTTAGTGATTTCCATATTATGTTCGAGTTTTGCCTAATGTATTTCCACCATTTCAACTATTTACCCAGGCAAAGCAATATTTTGGTGATTAGCTGTACCTTAAATAAGTTTCAAGTGTTCTACCACCCACTCGCTCCTGTACACTGGATCAGGATATTTTTCAGTAACTATTGTGCCCAATGATATCCACCATTGTAGTGTTATTATTTTGTTATATGATAATATCGTTAGCTTTACAATGGTATTCTTAATTACTTGTAACAGAACTGTTACAAGTTAACAGTTGTACCTTCTCAGGCTCATAATTGTTAAACCAATGAGCTATGCTGTCTATATAGAATTTTTCTTGCTCTTTCCTTACTGTTAGCCTGCGTCTACTCTGCTTAGTGCCAGGTAGGTCAACATTAGCCACGTGTATGTTACCTGTTATGGCTAAATAGTCAGACATTAAGTCATTAATAATACCAGTCTCATGAGTTGTGTATGACAGGTTAAAGCCAATGCACCTATCTAGAACACCTCCATATATTTGCGTTGGTTGATTCTTACTGATAATTTGAACATCATCATATGCATCGAGAAGTGCCAACAATATTCTCCCGTTGGTGTTTGTGAGTTGAACCCCTAATTGTTTGTGTTTAGCATTTAAATCCCCAATTAATATTGTACAGTCAGTATGTACAAAATTAGGTAGGTCAGTATACTGGAGGAGGCCAGTAGGAGCATTGGCATTCAAAACATTAAGTGTAGAGTTACCACCGTGTACCCGGATACCATGATATTGAAACCCCTCTCGTTGTTGGGTGGGAAGTGGTTCATGTGGCAGGGATTTTTTTAACATACATGAGACACGTATTATTTTTATCTAGGATTATAAAACTGATAACTAGGCAGATTCTGCGGGGTTTTATCTGCGGGAGTTAGGGTTTCTTGGAGGCAGACAATATCTATGTCTTCAGTCATAACCTTATGATGGAGGTCTGAATACCGTTTTCTAAGAGAAGCAATATTCCAACTGAGTATCTTGATGGCACTGTACTTGTTTTTATGAGATTCAGTGGCCGCCATTTTTCTTTTGTACTTTATCAGTCTGCAGTTTCAGAAAAGCAAGTATATCCTGATACAGGTTGTAGTGCTTTATTACAGCTTTTTCCTCTTCAGTCAGCATATCACTTGTCACCATTTCTTTAAATTTGTCACGGCGGAACCATCTGGGATGTGGCGTGTTCGGCCCGAGGCGGACATCCACGTCCAGTTGCACTTCGTCATTATCACTACAAGCGTCACAGGTTTCACTTTGTTCTTTATCACAATCACTTTCATCATTTCCACTACTATTTTCCTTCAAACAGAGTTTATTAGACCCGGTATCAACATCATGATCGTCATCTTCATTTAAGTTCTCACCCCCAGTATCACTTTGTTCATTGTCAGGATCAGTTGTGTCATAATACTCATCGACAGCACTATGCGTTTCTACGTGGAATAGTTGACCTCTGTTCATAGCACACAGCGTTGATGAGGCTGGGGTGTGATGGTGGGCTCGAGCTGACGACCGTCCGGCCACCGGCGGCAGACCCCACTCTGAGGCCGTGACTCTTCCTAATTAGTCAAGACTCACCAAGTATTATATAGACCTTCACCTCAAGTGACCCCGAGAGACCATGTATACGCTTTAATTTCCAGTCACACCAAGAACATTTATCTAAAGGAAGTGATAACCTTACAGGAGTGAAAACTGCCCTCATAGTAATTAACAGAGAAATCTTAATACAACACTCCTGTTATGGTAGTAATGAAAGCGATCACTCGTGACACGACTGTTATGACCTCTGGGTCATCAAAGGTCACCCGTTTGTGTGTTTACTTGTATTACCATTAATCAACATTCAAAGGATTAACTCTTTTTTATTAAGATATCCGTCATAATTACTGTTCATAATATTACGTGATATCTAGTTTCACGTGATATAACATAGCCAGTTTATTGTCAGGGAGCCACGTGATCACACAGTCATGTATACTGTAGAGCTCTATGGACTGACAGCCACGTGGTCATGTGGAGATGCTGCTCCTGCTTGAAAAAGGTCAAATGTTTTTGTAATTAGCTTGTGTGGTAACCAAGTGGCCATGTATATTGTGGAGCTGCTTCTCTGACGACCAAGTGGTTATGTATACTGTGGAATTGGTTGTCTGACAACCTAGTGGTCATGTATACTGTGGAGCTGCTTGTCTGACAACCAACTGGTCATGTATACTATGGAGCTGCTTGTCTGACAACCAACTGGTCATGTATACTATGGAGCTGCTTGTCTGACAACCAACTAGTCATGTATGCTGTGGAACTGCTTGTCTGACAACCAACTGGTCATGTATACTATGGAGCTGCTTGTCTGACAACCAACTAGTCATGTATGCTGTGGAACTGCTTGTCTGACAACCAACTGGTCATGTATACTATGGAGCTGCTTGTCTGACAACCAAGTGGTCATGTATACTATGGAGCTGCTTGTCTGACAACCAGGTGGTCATGTATACTATGGAGCTGCTTGTCTGACAACTAAGTGGTCATGTATACTGTGGAGCTGCTTGTCTGACAAGCAGGTGGTCATGTATACTATGGAGCTGTTTGTCTTACAACTAAGTGGTCATGTATACTGTGGAGCTGCTTGTCTGACAACCAAGTGATCATGTATATTGAACTAACCTATGTGTGATAGAGGGGGTTGAGTTTTTGCTCTTTGGTCCCACATCTCAACTGTCAATCAGCAGATTCACATGTTTATGAGCCTGTTTGGCTCTATCATATCTACATTTGTTACTCTGTTTGGAGTCTGACTCCACCACATTACTTCATCATTTGTAAATAATTCACGCAAAATAGCTTATCATAATAATCCACGTAAATAGTCCTCCACAATAATCCCCCAAAAAATTATAATCCAAAATAATCAACCAAAATTATATTTTGTAATAATCCAACACAATATCTGTAAATAATAATCCAACACAATAAAACGTCAAATCAAATCAAAATCAAATGTTTGTTCAGGTAAAGTACATACATACAAGGTGAGATACATACATTGATGGATTTATAGATAGAGCTAGTACATACAAAACCTAAAGCCACTATTAGGCAGAGCGTTTCGGGCAGACCATACTTGAAGGTGCCGGGGATCGAACCCGGGGCCTCTCACATGCAAAGCGAGTAATAACTCGCAATAACTCTAAATATTAATCCAACACAATAAATATCCATAATAATTATTCATAATAACCATCAATAATTATCTACTACAATAAACGTTCCTAATAATCCTCAACAATAACCCTCCGCAATAGTCAACCAAAATAGCCCTCCAGAATAATCACTAAAATAACTCTCTAGATATAAGCTACAATAATATCCGTACATAATATTCCTCCACAATAACCCTTTTTAATAATCCAGCACAATAACCTTGAAAAATAACCCAGGAGAGGAATCCTTTATAACAATCCTCAAAAAAAAAAACCTCCATAATTGTTACGAACCCGGATCCAACGTCCGAGCCTGGAGCAGTGACAACCACGCCATCTGTGGGTCAGCTCCCGAAACCCCCGCCAAACGGACGACGACACCTGGTGAGGACAACGTGTACTGGCCTCGAGGACCAGTTTCCAGTCTGGTTCAGCACTCTACACCGCCGCCACTGACCTCTGGTGAGGTGGTGCTCCGACGACAGCGCCATCTATGGACTGGATACGTCAGGTGTTTGTGCCAGAGCCCGTAAGTAAGGTGTTGTAGTGTGTCCCAGTCATTGATGACGTGTCTGTTTACAGAGTCGACCTGGGACCGCTGTGTTGAAGGGTGAGTCAGTCTACCCGAGGCAGCCAGTCTCCATACCTTGAACGTTGCTGCAGCTGTTGTGAAGTCGTCCCCCCGGAAGAACACTGTGGTGTGTTAGCCTGCCAGTGGAGTGGCAGTAAGAGGATTTACCCGGGACCGACTGTTGGAGACGATCATCCACTGGGGTATTGAGGACAGGAGGGTGATTTGTGATATCACACGAGACTCCTGTCTAGGGCGTACCCCTTATATCGTTCGTGGACTGGCCGTACCAGCCTTGGTGGCTCAGTACCTGCCAGCAGACCAGCTGGACGTGTGGTTGACGGCCTCCACGACGGTGCCCCCAGTGGACCTGTGTTTTGGCTGACCTTTGGCCAGGGTAGGCTCAACTTCTTTGGATATTTCGTTGTGTGGCCACGAAGAAGCACCAAGGACTCGGCACCGAGAGTTGTGGCACCAGAGTCTTCAGCAGAAGACAATATTGTGTATAATCCCCTTGTATAGTGTTAATACCCCTCCCCCTGTGCACCTTTTGATTTTATATATTTAATTGGTGATGGTGACAAGTATAATCTTAAGTTCTTAGCTTTCTTTCCCTACTCCCTTTTAAGTTACTTGCGTCACGGATCTCATCCCTTGATAGCCAATACTGGCTTGGGAACGGATACATATATCTTCCTCTAACAACATCAGAGTAAGGACCCCGTTGCGTCCCGAGAGGGCCGTAACAATAATAATACAAGAGAATAATCCTCATAATAATCCATCACAATAACCTTTCATAGGAATGCACCACAATACCTCTCCATAGTAATCTTCAACAGTTACCAGCATAATAAGCCTCAGAAAATAACCCTCTATAATAATCCACCAAAATTTTTCCTCATAATAATTCACCCCAATAAAATCCATAATTATGCAATATAATATTCCTCTTAATAATCATCCACAATAACTCACAATAATAACCATCCACAATAACTCACAATAATAACCATCCACAATAACTCATCATAGTAATTTCTCACAATAACCTCCTTCATGATATTTCACAATAACCCTCCATATTAATTCACCAAAATAGCCATCAACAATAATCCACCACAATAACTCTCCATAATAGTTCCCCATATTAACTCTTCTTAATAAGCCTCTACAATAACCCTCAATTATATTAAACCACTATAACCCTCTTCATTAATCTACAACAATATCTCTCCGTAATAATTCACCACAACAACCAGTTATAATAACTAATAACAATAACTTTCCAGAATAATCCACCATAATAGACCTCAATAATAATCAAAATTATTTACTACAGTAACCCTACGTTAAAATTCACCACAATAACCCTCACTGTTGTAAAATCACAATGGCATCATGTATCAATGGAAATAATTTTAGGGTAATGTAGTGACTTCTGGAGTTCAAGTCACTCCATTGTCTCAAAATGATATTCATTGATATATCACGTCATTGTGATTTCATTGTGATCTGAGTCTATTGTAAGAGTGTGAACGCCATTACCGAAGGCTTGAGTGCGGTCGGGTTGCTTGTAAAACCCTGGTTGGGCTCCAGGTTGGGGCCTCCAGAACCTTCTATTAAATTCAGTAGAGTTCTAGCTTGGTCGACTTATCTTTCGTAATAATCTTTCTCAACATCAGTATGTGTTATTGCAACCCGTTACTTTGTTATTGAATAAGAAATAATACTTTTTCAATATAAAATATTATGAGAAAATAATATTATTATGGAACCATGTTGCAGCTCCTTGTGTCTACGTATTAATTGATTTCCTGTGTTTGGAATTAATATTTATAGGTTGAAATAAGAAAAAGGGAGAAATAGTAGGGCAGTGGGCTCGAGCCGACGACCGTCCGGCCACCGGCGGCAGACCCCACTCTGAGGCCGTGACTCTTCCTAATTAGTCAATACTCACCAAGTATTATATAGACCTTCACCTCAAGTGACCCCGAGAGACCATGAATACGCTTTAATTTCCCGTGACACCAAGAACATTCATCTGAAGGAAGTGATAACCTTACAGGAGTGAAAACTGTCCTCATGGTACTTAACAGAGATATCTTTATACAACACTCCTGTTATGGTAAGAATGAAAACGATTACTCGTGACACGACTGTTATGACCTCTGGGTCATCAGAGGTTACCCGTGTGTGTGTTTACTTATATTACCATTAATCCACATTCGAAGAATTTTTTATTAAGATATCAGTCATAATCACTGTTCATGATATTACGTGATATCTAGTTTCACGTGATACCACTTAGCCAGTTTATTGTCAGGGAGCCACGTGATCACACAGTAATGTATTCTGTAGAGCTCTCTGGACTGACAGCCACGTGGTCATGTGGAGTTGCTGCTCCTGCGTCAAGAAGGTCATATGCTTTTGTAATTAGCTTGGGTGGTAACCAAGTGGTCATGTATACTGTAGAGCTGCTTGTCTGACAACCAAGTGGTCATGTATACTGTGGAGCTGCTTGCCTGACAACCAAGTGGTCATCTATATTGTACTTACCTAGTTGTGATTGCGTGGTTGAGCTACTGCTCTTTGGTCCCGCATCTCACCTGTCAATCAGCTGACTCACATGTTTTTTGGCCTATTGGGTTCCATCATATCTACATTTGTAACCCTGTTTTGGAGTCTGCCTCCACCACATCACTTCCAAATGCATTCCATTTGTAAATTATCCACTCAAATAACTTATCTTATTCATCCACGAAAATAGCCCTCCACAATAATACCCAAAAATAATACTCCATAATAATCAACCGAATTACGTTTTGTAATACTCCAACACAATAACTTTTAATAATAATCTAACACAATCACTCTAAATAATAATTCAAATCAAAACTTATAAATAATAATCCAATACAATAATTCTAAATAATAATCCAAAAAAATAACTCTAATTAATAATCTAACACAATAACACTAAATAATAATCCAACACAATAGCTTTAAATAATAATCCAACACAATAACTCTAAATATTAATCCAACACAATAAATGTCCATAATAATTTTTCAAAATAACCTTCAATAATTGTCAACTACAATAACCGTGCCTAATACTCCTCAACAATAATACTCAGCAATAGTCAACCAAAATAACCCTCCACAATAATCAAAAAAATACCTTTCCAGATATAAGCCACAATAATAACCGTCTTTCATAATCCTCAACAATAACCCTTTTGAATAATCCAGCACTATAACCCTCAATAATAACCCACCAGAGTAATCCTTCATAATAATAACCCATATAAAAATCCATAATAATACAAGAGAATAATCCTCCATGATAACCCATCACAATAATCTTTCATAGAAATCCACGATAATACCTCTCTATAGTAATCTTCAACAGTTACCATTCATAATAAGCCACAAGAATAACCCTCTCTAATAATCGACCAAAATTTTTCCTCATTATAATTAACGCCAATAAAATCCATAATTATGAAATCTAATAATCATCTTAATAATCATCCACAATAACTCACCATAATAACCATCCAATAACTCACAATAATAATTTCTTACAATAATTTCCTTCCTGATATTCCAGAAGAATCCTCCATATTAATTCACGAAAATAACTATAAACAATAATCCACCACAATAACTCTCCATAATAAATACCCACATTAACCCTTCCTAATAAGCCACTACAATAAACCTCAATTATATTAAACTACAATAACCCTCCTCAATAATCAACAACAATAACTCTCTGCAATAATACATCACATTAACCTGTTATAATAACCAATAACAATAACTTTCCAGAATAATCCACCATAATAAACCTCCATAATAATCTACCACAATAATTCTAGGAATTAATCCAACACCATAACCCTTCAAAATAATTTTCTGAAATAATCTTCTAAATAATTACCACTAAAACTATTAATAATACTTCACCACTTTAACTTTAAAAATTATTTACTACAATAAACTTTCCTTAAAATTCACAACAATAACCAACATTGTAGTAAAATCAGAATGACATCATATATCAATGGAAATAATTTAGGGGTAATGTAGTGACTTGTGGAGTTCAAGCTACTCCATTGTCTCCAACTGATATTCATTGATATATCACGTCATTGTGATTACATTGTGATCTGAGTCTATTGTACGAGTGTGAACGTCATTTCCGAAGGCCAGAGTGTGGTCTGGTTAGGTGTAAAACCCTGGTTGGGCTCCGGTTTGGGACCTCCAGAACCTTCCATTAAATTCAGTAGTGTTCTGGCTTGGTCGTAATTATCTTTCGTAATTATCTTTCTTAACATCTGTATGTGTTATTGCAGCTCGTTTCTTTGTTATTAAAAAGGAAATTTTACTTTTTCCATATGAAATATTATGAGAAAAAATGTATAATATGGAACCATGTTGCAGCTTCTTGCGTCTACTTATTAATTGATTTCCTTTGTTTGGAATTTATATTAATACGTTGAAAAAAGAAAAAGGAAGATCTGCACATGACATGGGCTCGAGCTGACGACCGTCCAGCCACCGGCGGCAGACCCCACTCTGAGACCGTGACTCTTCCTAATTAGTCAAGACTCACCAATTATTATATAGACCTTCACCACAAGTGACCCCGAGAGACCATGTATACGCTCTAATTTCTGGTGACACCAAGAACATTCATCTGAAGGAAGTGATAACCTTACAGGAGTGAAAACTGCCCTCATGGCATTTAACAAAAAAATCTTAATAAAACACTCCTGTTATGGTAAGAATGCCAGCGATCACTCGTGACACGACTGTTATGACCTCTGGGTCATCACATGTCACCCGTATGTGTGTTTACGTATATTACCATTAATCAACATACTAAAGATTTACTTTTTTATTAAGAGATCAGTCATAAACGTTGTAGATATCTCGTGGACAGTAATTGCAATATAGTCACGTGATCAAATAGTCATGTATTCTGTGGAGCTGCTTCTCTGACAACCAAGCGGTCTTGTATATTGTACTTACCTAGTTGTGATTGCGGGGGTTGAGCTTCTGCTCTTTGGTTCCGCATCTCAACTGTCAATCAGCTGATTCACATGTTTGTGGGGCTATTGAGGTCCATCATATCTACATTTGTAACTCTGTTTGGAGTCTGCCACCACCACATCACTTCCAAAAATTATCCACGCAAATAACTTTTCTTAGTAATCCACGAAAATAGCCCTCTACAATAATACTCAAAAATAATACTCCATATTAATCAACCAAAATAACGTTTTGTAATAATCCAACACAATAACTCTAAATAAAAATCCAACACAATAACTCTAAATAATAATCTAACACAATAACTCTAAATAAAAATCCAACACAAGAAATGTCCATAATATTTATTCATAATAACTATCAATAGTTATCTACTCCAATAAACGTACCTAATAATCCACAACAATAACCCTCCTCAATATTCAACCAAAATAGCCCTCCAGAATAATAAAAAAATAACTCTCCAGATATAAGCAACAATAATAACCATCCATTATAATCCTCAACTATAACCCTTTATAATAAACCAGCACTATAACCCTCAATAAAAATCCATCAAAGTAATCCTTCATAATAAGGCTCCAAAATCCCTCGACAATAATACAAGCGAATAATCCTCCTTAATAATCCATTACAATAACATTTCTTAAGAATTTATCACACTACCTCTCATAGTAATCTTCAACAGTTACTGTTCATAATAAGCCTCAAGAATAATCGTCTATAATAATCCACCAAAAATTTTCCTCATAATAATTCACCCCAATAAAATCTATAGTTATGCAATATAATAATCCACTTAATAATCAACCACAATAACTCACCATAATAACCATCTGCAATAACTCACAATAATAATTTCTTACAATAACCTCCTTCATGATATTTCACAATAACCCTCCATATTAATTCACCAAAATTACTATCATCAATTATCTCCCACATTAACTCTACATAATAATTCCCCACATTAACCGTTCCTAATAAGCCACTACAATAATCCTCAATTATATTAAACCACAATAGCCTTTCTCAATATTTTTACAACAATAACTCTCCGTAATAAACCACCACAATAACCTGATATAATAACCAATAACAATTACTTTGCAGAATAATCCACCAAAATAAGCCTCCATGATAATCTACCACAATAACTCTTGGAATTAATCCACCACAATAACCCTTCAAAATAATCTTCTGAAATAACTTTCTAAATAATTACCACTAACACTATTAATAATACTTCACCACTTTCACTTTCAAAATTATTTACTTCAAAAGCTGGAAAAGCTCTTTCAAAAGCTGGAAAAACAAATAAACCTACTTCAGATTCACCAGGCGGCTTCCGAAGATGACCTAGAGCTGCAACAACTTCACGACTCCCTGAAAATTAGCTCTACTGATTTACCTGATGAACAACAAGGTGAGAATTGTTGTAACATAGCCCACACCCTAATTAATTCAAAGATCAGAGTCAATGTTGATATCAAATCAGCTATCAGGATAGATAGAAACAGTTCCCGTAGCAGTAGGAGAATGCTCATCAAACTTGCAAATCCATCTGCTAAGTTTGACCTCATACAATCAGCTGCTAAGCAAAAAACCAACCTCTATATAAATGAGTGCCTTACAAAGCAGCGCGGATCCCTCCTCTTCAGGCTGCGTACAATTCGCAAACAAAACCCTGGTCTTATCAAGCAGTGCTACACTAGGAATGGAACGATAATTGCAAAGAAGGAAAGTGCAGGAAAAAGATATGAAATAAAGTGTGACCAACAACTACTGGCCTTCTTTAGTGATTGTGGTATATCTGAAAACTTGAACCCGACCAATGCCAATACTTAAAATATCTCTTTGAGTGCCTTAGTCTAACCTAACTTAATCTATCTTTGTTCAAGGTATTGTCTCTGCCTTACCATTTACCTAATGTTCTCTCATTCATATAATTTCCTCAGTAATCAGTCAAGTCTCCATGCACTTATGCAAGCATCAACCTCAGTATCATTGTAAAATCTTACTCCTAAAACTAATTTTACCCTATTCTTTTTTACATTTTAAATTTAATTGTTCTGATTTATGTCATTTATTGAAATTAATTATTGATCTCATTTTGTTCCCTAATTAAGTTCATACTAATTATAGGTTAAAGACCTAAGCTAAATATAATTAACTATCTAAGATTATTTTACTTTACAATCATCATTTGTCAATTTTGTATGTATTCATATTGAGAGTCTACAGTATTTTTTTTTGTTCTCTCCACCAAACTTGTGTATCCTTCATGGCTATCTAGTGATCTTTATTCTACTTCTAATTGTTTCAATTATTTTGTTTACTTGCATTTATTATTGTGTTTTGCTATAATTATTCTCTAATTATAGCAGACTTTGTATTTATGTATGCATTTACCTCGGTGTCTTAGTAAAATCTTGCTCATAAATATAATCTTTCCCTGTTATTTTTGTTTTTGCTTATAATTTTTAAATTTAATTGTAATTTGATTTATACACCATTTATTGTAATTATTTACTGAGCTCATTTTTTTTCTTAAGTTCATACTAATTATAAGTTCACAACTAAGCTATATTAAATAATTGATTTTTAAGATTATCTTTACATTACGATTATTATTTGTCTCTTTATTTTTTGCTATATATTTATCTTCAACATCAAGATCAAGATCATTTGCTATATATTATCTTCAAGATCAAGATCATTTGCTATATATTATCTTCAAGATCATTTTACTTTATGATTATTATTTTTCTTATTATTTTTTATTTTACATTTATATTGTCAGTCTCTACTGATTTTTTGTTTTTTATTTTATGTAACTTCTGTGTCCTTCCTGGCTATCTATTGGATCTTTATTTTACTTCTAAATTGTTACTATTTTATTGTATTTGCTTTTATTTTTGTGTTTGGCTTTATCGTGTATCTTGTATTGTGATCCCTCTGCATCTCTATGCACATTGATATTGATCCTGATCAAAATCTTCTGGCTCATATCTACACCAACCAGCACATTGATCATCATTATTGCAAGTATTTCACAGCACACCAGGCTAAAAACAAACTCCAAAATAGCACCTGTCTATCAGTTTACAACCAAAATGTTAGGTCACTTGGTAAACATTTTGACGATTTAAATGCATTACTCACAGCACTAGGTACTAACTTATCGTTCATTATTTTAACAGAAACTTGGCTAAATAAAGACTATACCCAACTCTACAACTTAGCTAGTTATAAAGCCATTCATAACTGTAGGCCTAATAAAAAAGGTGGTGGCACAGCTATATATTACCGAGATACATTTATCTGCAACAGTGTTATTAGTGACAGAGATGACTACTGTGAATATACTTTTTCTCAGTTTACAATTAAATCCCTTAAATCCTCTTTGACTATTGGATCCATCTATAGATTTCCCAATACTAACATAGCTTCTTTCTCAGACAACCTAAGGAATCTTATTATAAACAACAATCTCAACAAAATCCACATCATTCTGGGAGGAGAATTTAAAATTGACCTGGGTCAACAAAATTGCTCTCAAGTTGACTATTTCCTTAACAGCATGAACTCCTGTATGCTAATCCCCACAATCACCAAACCTACCCGAGTCACTCAAACATCAGCCACTACCTTGGATCACATATGGACAAACATAACAGCTCCCCTTGTATCTGGTATAATCTACGACAGAACAACTGACCACTATCCTACCTTTCTCATAGCGAACATGGACATAACACCACCAAAAATCAAGAAACTTTCATTTAGGCTACACAGTGAATCAGCTTTAGGCAATCTTACAGATGCACTTCACAATATTAACTGGGATTCTGAATTCAATAATACCCAGGATAAAAATTCATTAGCTAACCTCTTCCTCTCCAAAACTCTAAGCCTCTACAACCTTCATTGTCCCCTTCTTACCAAGCAAGTAACTGACAAAAAATTAAACAATCCATGGCTCACAAGTGGCATTCTCAACTCAATCAACAAGAAGCATGAATATGAAAAGAAACTTAGGATTGGCCTAGTTTCAAAGGAAGTAGCTAAAAGGTACTCGTCAATGATTACCAGTATCATAAGAAAGGCAAAACTTGCATATTATGTGAATAGATTCAATGAAGCAAAAGGCAACATGAAAAGCACTTGGAAAACAATCTCTAGTATCCTAGGAACTAAACAACACTCACATAACCAAATAAAACTCTATAAGGAGGGGGATATACCGTCAACTGATTTAGAAATGGCAAATGAATTTAATAGTTTCTTTTCATCGGTTGGTGCTAATCTTGCCAGTAAAATCCCACAGACTCAGACACATATTGACACATATCTCTCAGGCAGCGATCCAAACTCTCTTCTCCTTTCACCAATCAGCCCGGCAGATGTTGTGTCCATCATGCACTCCCTAAAAACCAAGGCAGGGAACACCAGTGAAATTCCGTCAATTGTGTACAAGAGAGCCTCCCATGTCCTTGCCCCACCCATAGCACTACTGTTCAACAAATCTATAGAGTGTCACACCTTCCCTTATATCCTCAAAAAAGCAAGAGTAACGCCAGTCCATAAAGGAGGCAATCCGGCGGACATAAACAATTATAGACCAATATCAAATCTACCCATTCTATCAAAAATATTTGAATTTTTTTTTTACAAACAGCTCTATTCCTACCTCGTAAAATTCGACATACTCAGCCTCTGCCAGTTTGGCTTCCGGTCCCAAAAGAGCACCAACGATGCAATCATTAGACTCCTTGACGTTATCTACTCAGCCCTTGACAAAAATGAGTTTCCGATTGGACTCTTCATTGACCTAAGAAAAGCCTTTGATACTGTTAATCACAACTACCTCTTATTTAAACTCCAGTATTATGGAATCCGAGGCATTGCCCTTGACTACATCCGATCCAATCTTAGTGACAGACACCAATATATAACCATCAATGATACAACTTCTTCCAATCTACCAATTACCGTTGGAGTGTCACAGGGCAGTATCTTAGGACCTATTCTATTTCTTATATATATAAATGATCTGCCTAATGTCTCTAATATTCTCAAACCTATATTGTTTGCTGACGATATTACCTTTATCTATTCAGACCTCAACCCACATACACTAAATAATGTTGTGAATAATGAATTAAAAAAGTACACTTATGGATGTCAACGAACAAACTAACATTAAACATCGAAAAGACTTATTACATCTTATTTGGAAGCAAATCATCAAATGCAATTCAGCTACAGATAGACAACATTAACATCAGTAATAAAAATGATGGCAAGTTTCTTGGCCTATTCCTAGACAAGAGACTCAACTTCAGCACCCACATTCAACACATAACTAAGAAAGTCTCTAAGACAGTTGGTATACTCTCCAAAATCAGATATTATGTTCCTAACTCTGCTTTCCTCTCACTATATTAGGCACTAATCTACCCCTATCTTAATTATGGTATCTGTGCATGGGGGTCTACCACTGCAAACCATCTTAAGCCCATCATCACGCAGCAAAAATCTGCTATCAGAATAATAACTAACTCTGCTTTCAGACAACACTCAGCTCCCTTTTTTAAATCCCTAAACTGGCTAAATATTTACTCCCTCCACATATTCTCTTGTGTCAACTACATTTACAAAACACTGTTCTTAAATGCAAACCATGCTCTGAAACTCTCCCTGGACATAAGTAATAGGACCCATTATCACCACACAAGAAATAAATATCTCTTTGATATCCCCAGGGTCAAACTTAATCTGTGTAAACACTCTATGCAAATTAAGGGACCAAGTCTATGGAACTCACTTCCTAGTGAATTGAAAAACTGTAAAACTTTTGCCTTATTTAAAAGCAAAACCAAAAAGTACCTAATTTCATCTTCTTAGTTTCCTACACTGAGCTTTAAATTTGCTCTCTACCTAGTGTTACCCAATCTCCTAATTTTTATGTAGTATCAAACAACCTTATCATTGTGTTCATTGCTGTCTTTTATGTGCTAGCCGTATGCTGTGTTGTGACTACCAATTTTTGTCAACTACCATTCAAGCTGTCATTGCAATCAATCTTATATTGTTTCTGCTGTATTGTGTCTACCAATTTATGTCAACTACCATTCAAGCTGGCATTGTAATCAATCTTAGCTACCTATGTGCTTTAATATACTGTACCTACAATTTTCTCTCATCTTCTTTTTTTCATTCCATGTAACTGTTATCATTTTTTTCTCTATAAATTTTGCAAGTATTTACCTACTTAAAATTTTCTTAGATTAAGGACCAGCCCGAAACGCTGCGCGTACTAGTGGCTTTACAAGACTGTAATTAAAATATTATGTATCTTCACATTCCCAATGTACCTTCCTGTATATGAATAAATATATAAATAAATAAAAAAATACTACAATAACCCTCCCTAAAATTCACCACAATAACCTCGTAGGGCCTCGTAGCCTGGTGGATAGCGCGCAGGACTCGTAATTCTGTGGCGTGGGTTCGATTCCCGCACGGGGCAGAAACAAATGGGCAAAGTTTCTTTCACCCTGAATGCCCCTGTTACCTAGCAGTAAATAGGTACCTGGGAGTTAGTCAGCTTTCACGGGCTGCTTCCAGGGGGTGGAGGCCTGGTCGAGGACCGGGCCGCGGGGACACTAAAGCCCCGAAATCATCTCAAGATAACCTCAAGATAACCTCAAGATAACCCTCATTGTAGTAAAATCACAATGGCATCATATATCAATGGAAATAATTTTGGGGTAATGTAGTGACTTGTGGAGTTCAAGTCACTCCATTGTCTCGAAATTATATTTTTTGATATATCACGTCATTGTGATTTTATTGTGATCTGAGTCTATTGTAAGAGTGTGAACGTCATTACCGAAGGCCAGAGTGTGGTCGGGTTGGAGGTAAAACCCTGGTTTGGCTCCGGTTTGGGGTCTCCAGAACCTTCAATTAAATTCAGTAGAGTTCTAGCTTGGTCGACTTATCTTTCGTAATAATATTTCTCAACATCAGTATGTGTTATTGCAACCCGTTTTTTTTTGTTATTGAAAAAGAAAAAATACTTTTTCCATATGAAATATTATGAGAAAAAACTTATAATATGGAACCATGTTGCAGCTCCTTATGGTTACTTATTAATTTATTTCCTGTGTTTGGAATTTATATTTATAGGTTGAAAAAAGAAAAAGGAAGAGTTGTTATTGAAGTGGGCTGGAGCTGACGACCGTCCGGCCACTGGCGGCAGACCCAACACTGAGGCCGTGACTCTTCCTAATTAGTCAAGACTCACCAATTATTATATAGACCTTCACCTAAAGTTACACCCGAGATACCAAGTATACGCTTTAATTTCCAGTGACACAAAGAACATTCATCTGAAGGAAGTGATAACCTTAAAGGAGTGAAAACTGCCCAGAAGGTACTTAACAGAGAAATCTTAATACAACACTCCTGTTATTATGAGGATGAAAGCGATCACTCGTTACACGACTATTATGACCTTTGGGTCATCAGAAGTCACCCGTGTTATTGTTTACATATATTACTATTAATCCACATTCGAAGTATTTACTCTTTTTATTAAGATATCAGTCATAATCACTCTTTATGATATTACGTGATATCTAGTTTCACGTGATATCACTTAGCCAGTTTATTGTCAGGCAGACACGTGACCACATAGTCATGTATACCGTAGAGTTCTCTGGACTGACAGCCACGTGGTCATGTGGAGTTGCAGCACCTGCATCATCAAGGTCATATGCTATTGTAATTAGCTTGTGTGTTAACAAAGTGGTCATGTATACTGTAGAGCTCCTAGTCTGACAACCAAGTGTTAATGTATAATGTGGAGCGGCTTGTCTGACAACAATGTGGTCATGTATATTGTATTTACTTAGTTGTGATTTCGGGGTTGAGCTTCTGCTCTTTGGTCCCGCATCTCAACTATCAATCTGGAGGACACACATGTTTTGTGGTCCTATTGGGCTCCATCATATCTACATTTGGAGTCTGCCTCCACCACATCACTTCCAAATGCATTTCATTTGTAAATTATCCACGCAAATAACTTATCTTAATCATTCACGAAAATAGCCCTCTACAATAATCCTCAAAAATAATACTCAATATTAATCAACCAAAATAACGTTTTGTGATAATCCAACACAATAACTCTAAATAATAATCTAACACAATAACTCTAAATAATAATCCAACACAATAACTAAATAATAACCCAACACAATAACTCTAAATAATAATCCATCACAATAACTCTAAATATGAATCCAACACGATTAATATCCATATTAATTATTCCTAATAGCTATCAATAATTATCTACTATAATAAACGTGCCTAATAATCCGCAACAATAATCCTCCGCAATTGTCAACCAAAATAGCCCTCCACAATAATCACAAAAATAACTTTCCAGATAGAGCCACAATAATAACCGTCTTTCTTAATCCTCAACAATAACCCTTTTTAATTATCCTGCCCTATAACCCTAAATAATAACTCACCAAAGTAATCCTTCATAATAATAATCCTTAAAAAGAACTCCATAATAATACAAGAGAATAATCCTCTATCATAATCTATCACAATAACCTTTCACATTAATCCACCACAATACCTCTCCATAGTAATCTTAAATAGTTACGGTTCATCGTAAGCCTCAAGAATAACCCTCAATAATAATCCACTAAATTTTTTCCTAATAATAATTCACGCCAATAAAATTCATAATTATGAAATATAATAATCTTCTTAATAATCTTCCACAATAACTCACTATAATAACTATCCACAATAACTCTTTGTAATAACCATCCACAACAACTCAATAATAATTTCTTACAATAATCTCCTTCATGATATTACACAATAAACCTCCATATTAATTCACGAAAATACCTGTCAACAATAATCCACCACAATAACTCTCCATAATAAATCCCCACATTAACCCTTACGAATTAGCCACTACAATAAACCTCAATTTCATTGAACCATAATAACCTTCCTCAATAATCTACAACAATAACTCTCCGCAATAATCTACCACTTTAACCAGTTATAATAACCAATAACAATAACTTTCCATAATAATCCACTAAAATATACCTCCATAATAATCCACCAAAATATACCTCCATAATAATCCACCAAAATATACCTCCATAATAATCTGTCACAATAATTCTAGGAATTAATCCACAACAATAACCCTTCAAAATAATCTTCTGAAATAATCTTCTAAATAATTACCACTAAAACTAATAATAATTATTCACAACCTTAACTTTCAAAATTATTTACTACAATAACCTCCCTTAAAATTCACCACAATAACCCTCATTGTAGTAAAATCACAATGGCATCATATATCAATGAAAATAAGTTTGGGGTAATGTAGTGACTTGTGGAGTTCAAGTCACTCCATTGCCTCAAAATTATATTGATTGATATATCACGCCATTTTGATTTCATTGTGATCTGAGTCCATTGTAAAAGTGTAAACGTCATTACCGAACGCCTGAGTGTGTTCGGGTTGACTGTAAAACCCTGGTTGGACTCCGGTTTGGTGCCTCCAGAACCTTCCATTAAATGCAGGAGAGTTCTGGCTCGGTCGACTTATCTTTCGTAATTATCTTTCTCAACATTAGTAAGTGTTATTGCCTTCCCGTTTCTTAGTTATTGAATAAGAAATAATACTTTTTCCATATGAAATATTACGAGAATTTTTGTTTAATATGGAACCATGTTGCAGCTCCTTGTGTTTACTTATTAATTGATTTCCTGTGTTTGGAATTTATATTTATATTTTGAAAAAAAACGAAGAGTGACTAGGGCTTGTGCTGATGATCGTCCGGCCACCGGCGGCAGGCCCCACTCTGAGGCTGTGACTCTTCCTAATTAGTCAAGACTCGCCAGGTATTATATAGACCTTCACCTCAAGTGACCCCGAGAGACCATGTATACGCTTTAATTTCCAGTGACACCAAGAACATTCATCTAAAGGAAGTGATAACCTTACAGGAGTGAAAACTGCCCTCATGGTACTTAACAGAGAAATCCTAATACAACACTCCTGTTTTGGTAAGAATGGAAGGATCACTCGTGACACGACTGTTATGACCTCTGGGTCATCAGAGGTCACCCGTGTGTATGTTTACTTATATTACCATTAATACAGATTCAAAGGATTTACTTTTTTTATTAAGATATTAGTCATAATAACTGTTCATGATATTACGGGATATCTAGTTTTAAGTGGTATCACTTAGCCAGTTTATTGTCAGGGAGCCACGGGATCACATAGTCATGTATACTGTAGAGCTCTCTAGACTGACAGTCACGTGGTAATGTGGAGTGGCTGCTCCTGCATCAACAAGGTCATATTTTTTTTGTAATTAGCTTGTGTGGCAACCAAGTGGTCATGTATACTGAGGAGCTGCTTATCTTACGACCAAGTGTGGTCATGTATACTGTCGAGCTGCATGTATGACAAAAAGCGGTCTTGTATATTGTACTTACGTAGTTGTGATTCCGCGGGGTTGAGCATCTGCTCTTCGGTGCCGCCTATCAACTGTCAATCAGCTGGTTCACATGTTTGTGGGCCTATTGGGCTCCATACTTTCTACATTTGTAACTCTGTTGGGAGTCTGCCTCCACCACAGCGCTTCCAAATGCATTCCATTTGTAAATTATTAACGCAAATAACTTATCTTAATAATCCACTAAAATAGCCTTCTAATATAATCCTCAAAAAAAAATACTCAATATTAATCTTCCAAAATAACGTTTTGTAATATTCCAAGACAATAATTCTAAATAATAATCCAATACAATAACTCTAAATAATAATCTAACACAGTAAATCTAAATAAAAATCCAACACAAGAAATGTCCATAATAATTAATAATAATAATCATCATTAATTATCTACTACAATAAATGTAACTAATAATCCACAACAATAACCCTCCGCAATATTCAACCAAAATAGCCCTCCAGAATAATCTCAAAAATAATAATTTTTGAGATTATTCAAACTCTCAAAACAAACAAACTCATTATTAAACTCTCCAGATAAAAGCCACAATAATAACCGTCCATAATAATCCTCAACTATAACCCTTCATAATAATCCAGCACTATAACCATTTATAATAGGCCAGCACTATAACCCTCAATAAAAATCCACCAAAGTAATCTCTCATAATAAGGCTCCAAAACCTCTCCACAATAATACAAGAGAATAATCCTCCATAATAATCCAACACAATAACCTTTCATATGAATTCACCACACTACCTCTCATAGTAATCTTCAACAGCAACTGTTCATAATAAGCCTCAAGAATAATCCTGTAACTGCAGTGTGGAAACCTCCGCTCCTTTCCATGACTGTTACATCTAGAAAGGGCAGTTTCCCATCCTTCTCCATCTCGTAAGTGAAACGCAACGCCGAATTCCGCTCAAATGCCTCCTTCAGCTCCTGCAGATGTCTGACATCAGGTACCTGTGCAAAAATATCGTCAACATACCTGCAGTATATGGCCGGTTTCAAGTTCATGTCAACTAAGACCTTTTGTTTGATGGTAACCATGTAGAAGTTCGCAAACAGGACACCTAGGGGAGAACCCATGGCGACCCCATCTACTTGCTTTTACATGTGCCCATCCGGGCTCAAGAAGGGTGCCTCTTGAGTACAAACTTGGAGTAATTTTCTTAGAATGTTTTCTGGTATGTCAAGAGGAGTACAGGCCGGATCACGATACACTCTGTCCACTATCATCCCGATTGTTTCATCTTCAGGTACGATGATAAACAGTGATTCTACGTCCAACGAGGTTCTTATCCCTGTGGCCCGTGTTCCCCGCAGTAAGTCAACAAATTCCTTTGGAGACATCAGGCTGAAGGCGCAAGGGACATAAGGAGTCAACAAGTTGTTAAGTCGCTTTGCCAGTCTGTACGTAGGTGTGGATATCTGGCTAATGATTGGCCGAAGTGGGTTTCCAGGCTTGTGGGTCTTGACATTTCCATACGCGTATCCAGGTTTGTATTCCCTAATAATCTTTAGCAGGTGGAGTCTGGATTTCTTGGCGTTCACAGTTTCAATAAATTTGTTGACCTTTGCTTTCAATTCGGCTGTAGTGTCCTTCGTTACCCTTTCGAATTTAGTTTGGTCAAAGTGTATGAGGGTCATTTTCGCCAGATATTCGTCTTTTTTAAGAATGGCGTATATTGGTGACTTGTCACCTCTCCTGACGACTATCTCCGTGTTCTCACGAAGGCTCTTAGCTGCCGCTTTGAGCTCGGGGGACAGTATATATATGTATATATATATATATATATATATATATATATATATATATATATATATATATATATATATATATATATATATATATATATATATATATATATTGGTGTATACTGGCAGCAGGTTTTCTTTCAAACATGTTTCATTGAATATGACCGCATATTCTGTATTTATTATTAATACAGGACAAGAGTAAGGACAAGACAAGAACATATCGATGCCAACACAGAAGACAATGTCCAACATAACAGGCCAATTACACTGGATTAATCTTTGTGTTTAGATAGGAGATGCCTCGTATGGGCCAATAAGCCTTCTGCAGCCCCTATGTTTTTCCCTTATGTATCCCCCCATGTTTTCACCTTCATTGTATTATCACCTGACCTAATGCGGGTATAAAATCAACTAGTATTGTAAGATCTGTTCACTTGAGAATGAACCATGGAGGTTCGAAACGTCGTGCAAATTATACAAATAAGTGTAATACACTCTATAGTAAATCACTTCTTTTCTTCACCTTAAAAGTACGAAAATGAGTTTTGGAGAACTCCTATTTCAATTAAGCCCTGATGCTAAGAAAATAGTTAGAGGGATAGAAGCCCTAAACCAGAAAATAATAAATACAGAATGTGCAGGTCATATTCAATGAAACATGTTTGAAAGAAAACCTGCTATATATATATATATATATATATATATATATATATATATATATATATATATATATATATATATATATATATATATATATATATATATATATATATATATATATATATATATAAATATAAATATATATATTATTAAATATGACCGAAAAAGTAAGATTAATAATTCTAACACGAATTTTCTCAATCTTTCGTACATTTCTTTTCACTGTTGGAGGTAATTCAAAAATCAATTCTCCAAAATTCATTTTTATTTCTAGTCTGACGCGACACGAGCGCGTTTTGTAAAACTTATTACATTTTCAAAGACTTTAGTTTACAAATACAAAACTGAATAGAACTTACACATCTCCGGTTTTGTTTATATCTACATTTGAGTGAGGTGGATGGGGTGAGGTGGCATTAATAGGGTATTAATTTCATCAACACAAGACAGAACAAGAGGTGGCATTAATAGGGTATTAATTTCATCAACACAAGACAGAACACGAAACAATGGGTATTGAAATGGAAGTGATTGTAGAAAGCCTATTGGTCCAAATTTCTTGATGCTTCTATATTGGAGCGGAGTCTTGAGGTGGGTAGAATATAGTTGTGCATTAATTGGCTGTTGGTTGCTGGTGTTGACTTCTTAATGTGTAGTGCCTCGCAAACGTCAAGCCGCCTGCTATCGCTGTATCTATCGATGATTTCTGTGTTGTTTACTAGGATTTCTCTGGCGATGGTTTGGTTGTGGGAAGAGATTATATGTTCCTTAATGGAGCCCTGTTGTTTATGCATCGTTAAACGCCTAGAAAGAGATGTTGTTGTCTTGCCTATATACTGGGTTTTTTGGAGCTTACAGTCCCCAAGTAGGCATTTGAAGGCGTAGACGACGTTGGTCTCTTTTAAAGCGTTCTGCTTTGTGTCTGGAGAGTTTCTCATGAGTAGGCTGGCCGTTTTTCTGGTTTTATAGTAAATCGTCAGTTGTATCCTCTGATTTTTGTCTGTAGGGATAACGTTTCTATTAACAATATCTTTCAGGACCCTTTCCTCTGTTTTGTGAGCTGTGGAAAAGAAGTTCCTGTAAAATTGTCTAATAGAGGGTATAGGTGTTGTGTTAGTTGTCTCTTCAGAGGTTGCATGGCGTTTCACTTTCCTTCGTATGATGTCTTTGACGAAACCATTGGAGAAGCCGTTGTTGACTAGGACCTGCCTTACCCTACAGAGTTCTTCGTCGACTTGCTTCCATTCTGAGCTGTGGCTTAGAGCACGGTCGACATATGCGTTAACAACACTCCTCTTGTACCTGTCTGGGCAGTCGCTGTTGGCATTTAGGCACATTCCAATGTTCGTTTCCTTAGTGTAGACTGCAGTGTGGAAACCTCCGCTCTTTTCCATGACTGTTACATCTAGAAAGGGCAGCTTCCCATCCTTTTCCATCTCGTAAGTGAAACGCAGCACGGAACTCTGCTCAAATGCCTCCTTCAGCTCCTGCAGATGTCTGACATCAGGTGCCTGTGTAAAAATGTCGTCAACATACCTGCAGTATATGGCCGGTTTCAAGTTCATGTCGACTAAGACTTTTTGCTCGATGGTACCCATGTAGAAGTTTGCAAACAGGACACCTAGGGGAGAACCCATGGCTACCCCATCTACTTGCTTATACATGTGCCCATCCGGGCTCAAGAAGGGTGCCTCTTTAGTACAAGCTTGGAGTAGTTTCCTTAGATTCACAACTCTCCTAAACACGAGAGTTAAGTATACAACTTTAGAACACTTTCCCACCTTTCC
>NC_091153.1:54829833-54952413 GCF_040958095.1 Procambarus clarkii
GTCAGGAGAGGTGACAAGTCGCCAATATACGCCATTCTTAAAAAAGACGAATATCTGGCGAAAATGACCCTCATACACTTTGACCAAACTAAATTCGAAAGGGTAACGAAGGACACTACAGCCGAATTGAAAGCAAAGGTCAACAAATTTATTGAAACTGTGAACGCCAAGAAATCCAGACTCCACCTGCGAAAGATTATTAGGGAATACAAACCTGGATACGCGTATGGAAATGTCAAGACCCACAAGCCTGGAAACCCACTTCGGCCAATCATTAGCCAGATATCCACACCTACGTACAGACTGGCAAAGCGACTTAACAACTTGTTGACTCCTTATGTCCCTTGCGCCTTCAGCCTGATGTCTCCAAAGGAATTTGTTGACTTACTGCGGGGAACACGGGCCACAGGGATAAGAACCTCGTTGGACGTAGAATCACTGTTTACCATCGTACCTGAAGATGAAACAATCGGGATGATAGTGGACAGAGTGTATCGTGATCCGGCCTGTACTCCTCTTGACATACCAGAAAACATTCTAAGAAAATTACTCCAAGCTTGTACTCAAGAGGCACCCTTCTTGAGCCCGGATGGGCACATGTAAAAGCAAGTAGATGGGGTCGCCATGGGTTCTCCCCTAGGTGTCCTGTTTGCGAACTTCTACATGGTTACCATCAAACAAAAGGTCTTAGTTGACATGAACTTGAAACCGGCCATATACTGCAGGTATGTTGACGATATTTTTGCACAGGTACCTGATGTCAGACATCTGCAGGAGCTGAAGGAGGCATTTGAGCGGAATTCGGCGTTGCGTTTCACTTACGAGATGGAGAAGGATGGGAAACTGCCCTTTCTAGATGTAACAGTCATGGAAAGGAGCGGAGGTTTCCACACTGCAGTCTACACTAAGGAAACAATCATAGGAATGTGCCTCAATGCCAACAGTGACTGCCCAGACAGGAACAAGAGGTGTGTTGTTAACGCTTATGTCGACCGTGCACTTAGCCACAACTCAGGATGGAAGCAAGTCGATGAAGAACTCTGTAGGGTAAGGCAGGTCCTAGTCAACAACGGCTTCTCCAATGGTTTCGTTGAAGACATCATAAGAAGGAAGGTGAAACGCCATGCAACCTCTGAAGTGACAACTAACACAACCCCTGTACCCCCTGTTAGACTATTTTACAGGAACTTCTTTTCCACAGCTCATAAAACGGAGGAAAGGGTCATGAAAGATATTGTTAATAGAAACGTTATCCCTACAGACAAAAATCAGAAGATACAATTGACGATTTACTATAAAACCAAGAAAACGGCCAACTTACTCATGAGAAACTCTCCAGACACAAAGCAGAACGCTTTAAAAGAGACCAATGTCGTCTATGCCTTCAAATGCCCACTTGGGGACTGTAAGCCTCGAAGAACTCAGTATATAGGCAAGACAACAACATATCTTTCCTGGCGATTAACGATGCATAAGCAACAGGGCTCCATTAAGGAACATATAATCTCTTCCCACAACCAGACCATCACCAGAGAAGTCTTAACAAAAAACATGGAAATCATCGATAGATACAGCGATAGCAGGCGGTTTGATATCTACGAGGTACTACACATTAAGAAGTCAACACCAGCCAATTAATGCACAACTATATTCTACCCACCTCAAGACTCCGCACCAATATAGAAGCATCATGAAATATGGGCTAATAGGCCCTTT
Source organism: Procambarus clarkii (assembly GCF_040958095.1). Taxonomy (NCBI): domain Eukaryota; kingdom Metazoa; phylum Arthropoda; class Malacostraca; order Decapoda; family Cambaridae; genus Procambarus; species Procambarus clarkii. The sequence continues at coordinate 54,831,550 of NC_091153.1, forward strand.
GCAGTTACTTCCATGCTTCCCTTTAACTTACCCAATATTATACCCATTGTTTCGTGTTCTGTCTTGTGTTGAAAGTTTGTTTTCACCTCACCCAAAATTGTTGAAACATATCACCTCACCCAAATGCAGGTATAAAATGAAAGCTGTTTAAACTCTGTTTACTGTTTTCAGGTTATAGTTGGGTGTGTGTAAACTAATGTCTTTGAAAATGTAGCAAGTTATTACGAAATAGGTAATACGAAATATATATATATATATATATATATATATATATATATATATATATATATATATATATATATATATATATATGTCGTACCTAGTAGCCAGAACGCACTTCTCAGCCTACTATGCAAGGCCCGATTTGCCTAATAAGCCAAATTTTCATGAATTAATGCTTTTTCGACTACCTAACCTACCTAACCTAACCTAACCTAACTTTTTCGGCTATGTAACCTAACCTAACCTATAAAGATAGGTTAGGTTAGGTTAGGTAGGGTTGGTTAGGTTCGGTCATATATCTACGTTAATTTTAACTCCAATAAAAAAAAATGACCTCGTACATATTGAAATGGGTAGCTTTATCATTTCATAAGAAAAAAATTAGAGAAAATATATTAATTCAGGAAAACTTGGCTTATTAGGCAAATCGGGCCTTGCATAATAGGCTGAGAAGTGCGTTCTGGCTACTAGGTACGACATATATATATATATATATATATATATATATATATATATATATATATATATATATATATATATATATATATATATATATGTATGTATATATATATATATATATATATATATATATATATATATATATATATATATATATATATATATATATATATACATATATATATATATATATACATATATATATACATATATATATATACATATATATATATACATATATATATATACATATATATATAAATATATATATATATATATATATATATATATATATATATATATATATATATATATATATATATATATATATATATATATATATATATATATATATATATATAGGTACATATTTTTTCAGAACTCAACAACACAAATGCTATTTGCACCAGCTGTTCTCGTTTTATAACATATTTCCTACAATATTGGCATTCTTGTATTATTGAAAATAAATTACCTTTGATTAAAGCTTGTTTTGTCTTGGTCAGTGTACAGCCTTGCCATATGGTAGAGGCAAGGCTGTATAGATGCAACCGGGTAATTACTTCTACCCCGGCCGCATCACCTAGTTCCTTTATGCTTGAGTGACAGCTCAGGGAAGTCTTAAGGTTCCGTTAGAGCAGGAGTTAGTTGCTTCTGGAGTCTTTCCTTATTCCGGCTATACATAGCATGGGTGGTAAGAGCGACCATCTTCCTATCTGGGGTTCGGTAAATTCTGTTTTTCCTTAAGAAGAGAAAAAACAATAAGCAGCAAATGAACTAAAGAACACCCAAGGTACTAAATCACCTGCATATGCTTGAAGAACATTATACACTATCTCAATAAATTATTTACTGGTCTGGGAGGACGCTTTATCTCCAGACAAGTAGTTTCAAGCGATTTCCCTTAACTCAAAGATTCCGGGAACCATCCTTGCACCTCTTCTTCTTCTTGATAGTAAGTGCATTTGCATCAAGGGTCCCTGTACCTCACATTCCTTCGTCAGTGGGTTGAACTAAAATGGGGAAATAATTCCTCATTTTAACCCTTCCTAATAAGCCACTACAATAATCCTTAATTACAGTAATCTACAATAACCGTCCTCAATAATCTACAACAATAACTCTTCGTAATAATTCACCACAATAACCTGTTATAATAACCAATAACAATACCTTTCCAAAATAATTCACCAAAACAAACCTCCATAATAATCTACCACAATAACTCTTGGAATTAATCCACCACAATAACCCTTCAAAATAATCTTCTGAAATAATCATCTAAATAATTACCACTAGCACTATTAATAATAATTCACCACTTTAACTTTCAAAATTATTTACTGCAATAACCCTCTCTTAAAATTCACCACAATAACCATCATTGTAGTAAAATCACAATAGCATCATATATCAATGGAAATAATTTTGGGGTAATGTAGTGACTTGTGGAGTTCAAGTCACTCCATTGCCTCAAAATAATATTCATTGATATATCACATCACTTTGATTTAATTGTGATCTGAGTCTATTGAAAGAGTTTGAAAGTCATTACCGAAGGTCTGAGTGTGATCGGGTTAGCTGTAAAACTCAGGTTGATCTCTGGTTTGAGGCCTGCAGAACCTTCCATTAAATTCAGTAGAGTTCTAGCTTGGTTGTAATTATCTTTCGTAATTATCTTTCTCAACATCAGTATGTGTTATTGCAACCCGCTTCTTTGTTATTGAAAAAGAAAAAATCCTTTTTCCATATGAAATATTATGAGAAAAACATTATAATATGGAACCACGTTGCAGCTCCTTGTGTCTACTTATTAATTGATTTCCTGTGTTTGGAATTTATATTAATAGGTTGAAAAAAGAAAAAGGAAGAACACACAATAACGTGGGCTCGAGCTGACGACCGTCCGGCCACCGGCGGCAGACCCCACTCTTAAGCCGTGACTCTTCCTAATTAGTCAAGACTCCCCAAGTATTATATAGACCTTCGCCTCAACTGACCCCGACAGACCATGTATACGCTTTAATATCTAGTGACACCAAGAACATTCATATGAAGGAAGTGATAACCTTACAGGACTGAAAACTGCCTTGATGGTACTTAACAGAGAAATCTTAATACAACACTCCTGTTATGGTAGGAATGAAAGCGATCACTCGTGGCACGACTGTTATCCTCTGGGTCATCACAGGTCACCCATCCCACCAGCAAGCAACACACGGACAAAGGAGGAACTCTATAAGAAACGAGAGGGGCCTCATGATGGTTATGAGAGAGGTTATATTAATAACAGATAAAGATCGATGACGATCGTTGGTCCTCGGGGACTTCAACTTGAAAGCAATAGAATGGGAGGCGTACGAAGCAAGAACGGAGAACATTTCGATAATCAGATTTGTAAGTCTCATTCTGGAGACATTCATGTATCATCACGTCAAGCAGGCCACAAGAATGAGGGAAGGGGATGTTCCGTCAATACTGGATTTAATATTCATCATTCAAGAAGAAAGAAACATATATGTCATCTAATACCGCCCTCCCTTGGGAAATAGTGATCGTGTCCATTTGTAAATTAAATATGCTTTGCGATATATTTTATAATAGAATTGGGACATTGAAACAGTTATTAAACTCGATTTCAAGAGAGAACACTGTGGGGACCTTAGAAAATTCTTTATGAGTTTAAATGGACAGACTTTTTGCTAGGCAAGGAAGTAAGTGAAATGTATTCCAAATATTGCGAAATATACGATGAACGAACACAACATTCATACCAAAACAGAGATGCGGGACCAGAAAACAGGATTGGTTCAACAGAAATTGTGATAGGGCCAGAGAGGACAAGGTAAGAAAATTGGTTCAATATCAGAACAGGTTCAATGCCTGCAAACATACTAGGAATACAAGCAAGGAAGAAACAATTACACAGCGGTGAAGAGGTAGAAAAGAACTTTGAGATAGGTATAGCGGACAAATATAAAACAGATCCAAGCATTTCTTAAAACTAATTAAAAGCAAGCTTCATTTAAAGGATAAAATCCAGAGATTGAGAACGGGGAACAGGACAATTGAGAATGGAAAAAGAAATGTGTGAAATGCTAAATGAACAGTTCCAGAGTGTGTTTGCACAAAATGAGGATTTCAGAGAGCTGAACGTATTCCAGATTACCAATTCCAGAGCACACAATTGTGTTATCTGAAGACAAATTGAAAATATTAATTATAGATAACCTCTCCATAGTTATCTTCAAAAGTGACCGTTCATAATAAGCCTCAAGATTAATCCTCTATAATAATCCACCAAAATTTTTCTTCATAATAATTCATCCAATAAAATCTATAATTAAGCAATATAATAATCATCCTAATAATCATCGACAATAACTTCATATAATAATTTCTTACAACAATCTCCTTAATGTTATTCTGCAATAACCCTCCATATTAATTCAAAAAAATAACCATCAACAATAATCCACCAAAATAACTCTTCATTATAATTCCCCACATTAACACCTCCTAATAAGCCACTACAATAATCCTCAATTATATTAAACCACAATAATAATCTTCATTAACCTACCACAATAACTCTAGAAATTAATCCACCACAATAACCGTTCAAAATAATCTTCTGAAATAATCTTCTAATAATTACCACTAACACTATTAATAATAATTCACCACTTTAACTTTCAAAATTATTTACTACAATAACCTTCCCTTAAAATTCTTCACAATAATCCTCATCGCAATAAAATCACAATATCTTTATATATAAAAAAATAATTTTTCTCTATGAAATATTACGAGAATTTTTTTTTAATATGGAACCATGTTGCAGCTCCTTGTGTTTAATTATTAATTGATTACCTGTGTTTGGAATGTATATTAATAGGTTGAAAAAAGAAAAAGTAAGAATGTCTCATGAGAAGAGCTCGTGCTGATGACCGTCCGGCCACCGGCGGCAGACCACACTCTGAGGCCGTGAATTTTGCTAATTAGTCAAGACTCACCAAGTATTATATAGACCTTCACCTCAAGTGACCCCGAGAGACTATGAATACGCTTTAATTTCCAGTGACACCAAGAACATTCATATGAAGGAAGTGATAACGATACAGGAATGAAAACTGCCTTCATGGTACTTAACAGAGAAATCTTAATACAACACTCCTGTTATGGCAAGAATGAAAGCGATCACTCCTGACACGACTGTTAGGACCTCTGGGTCATCAGAGGTCACCTGTGTGTGTGTTTACTTATATTACCATTAATCCACATTCGAAGGATTTACTCTTTTTATTAAGATTTCAGTCATAATCACTGTTCTTGATATTACGTGATATCTAGTTTCACGTGATATCACTTAGCCAGTTTTATGTCAGGGAGCCACGAGATCATACAGTCATGTACACTGTAGAGCTCTCTGGACTGACAGTCACGTGGTCATGTGGAGATGCTGCTCCAGCTTCAACAAGGTCATATGTTTTTGTAATTAACTTGTGTGTCAACGAAGTGGTCAGTTATACTGAGAAGCTGCTTGTCTGACGACCATGTGATCATGTATGCAGTGGAGCAGGTTGTCTGACAACCAAGTGGTCATGTATATTGTACTTACCTAGTTTTGATTGCCGGGGTAGAGCTTCTGCTCTTTGGACCCGCATCTCAACTGTCAATCAGCTGATTCACATGTTTGTGGGCCTATTGGGCTCCATCATATCTACATTTGGAACACTGTTTGGAATCTGCCTCCTCCACGTCACTTCCAAATGCATTCCATTTGTAAATAATCCACTCAAATAACTTATCTTAATAATCCACGAAAATAGCCATCCAAAATAATCCACAAAAATAATACTCCTTATTAATCTACCAAAAGAGCGCTTTGTAATAATCCAACACAATAACTCTAAATAATAATCTAATACAATAACTCTAAATAATATTCTAATACAATAACTCTAAATAATAATTCAACACAATAACTATAAATAATAATCCAACACAATAAATGTTCATAATAATTATTCATAATAACTATCAATAATTATCAACTACAATAAACGTACCTAATAATCCACAACAATAATCTTCCGCCAATAGTCAACCAAAATAGCCATTCACAATAATTACAAAAATAACTCTCCAAATATTAGCCACAATAATAACCGTTCATATTAATTCTCAAAAGTACCCCTTTTTTATATTCCAGCACTATAACCCTCAATAATACCCCCCCCCACCCCAAAGTAATCCTTTTTAACAAGCCTCCAAAGAAACCTCCACAATAATACAAGAGAATAATCCTCCATAATAATCCATCACAATAACCTTTCATAAGAATTCACTACAATACCTCTCCAAAGTAACCTTCAACAGTTACCGTTCATAATAAGCCTCAAGAACAACCCTCTATAATAATCTACCAACATTTTTTCTCATAATAATTCACCCCAATAAAATCTATAATTATGATATATAATAATCCTCTTAATAATCATCCACAATAACTCACCATCATAACCGTTCACAAAAACTCGCCATAATAATTTCTTACAATAACCTCCTTCATGATATTCCACAATAACTCTCCATATATTTTCACCAAAATAACCATCAACAATAATCCACCAAAATAACAATCAACAATAATCCACCACAATAATTTTTCTTAATAATTCCCCACATTAACTGTTCCTAATTAGCCACTATAATAGTCCACAATTATATTAAACCACAATAACCCTCCTCATTAATCTACAACAATAACTCATCGTAATAATTCACCACAATAGCCTGTTATAATAACCAATAACAATAACTTTCCATAATAATCCACCAAAATAAATCTCCAAAATAATCTACCAAAATAACTCTAGGAATTAATCCACTACAATAACCCTTAACAATAATCTTCTGAAATAATCTTTTTAGTAATTTCCACTAACACTATTAATAATAATTACCACTAACACTATTAATAATAATTCACCACTTTAACTTTCAAATTTATTTACTACAAAAACCCTCTCTTAAAATTCACCACAATAACCTTCATTGTAGTAAAATCACAATTGCGTCATATATCAATGGAAATAATTTGGGTAATGTAGTGACTTGTGGAGTTGAAGTTTCTCCATTGTCTTAAAATGATATTCATTGATATATCACGTCATTGTGATTTCATTTTGATCTGAGTCTATTGTAAGAGTGTGAACGTCATTACGGAAGACCAGAGTGTGGTCGGGTTGGCTGTAAAACCCTGGTTGGGCTCCGGTTTGGGGATTCCAGAACCTTCCAATAAATTCAGCAGAGTTCTGGCTTGGTCAACTTATCATTCGTAATAATCTTTCTCAAGATCAGTATGTGTTATTGCAACCCGTTTCTTTGGTATTGAAAAGGAAAAAATACTTTTCAATATTAAATATTACGAATTTTTTTTTAATATGGAACCATGTTGCAGCTACTTGTGTTTACTTATTAATTGATTTCCTGTCTTTGGAATTTTTATTAATAGGTTGAAAAAAGAAAAGGAAGAGTATCTCATCGTAGATCTCGTGCTGATGACCGTCTGGCCACTGGCGGCAGACCCCACTCTGAGGCCGTGACTCTTCCTAATTAGTCAAGACTCATCAAGTATTATAAAGATCTTCACCTCAAGTTACCCCGAGAGACTATGTATACTCTTCAATTTCCAGTGACACCAAGAACATTCATCTGAAGGAAATGATAGCCTTACAGGAGTGAAAACTGCCCTCATGGTACTTAATAGTGAAATCTTAATACAACACTCCTATTATGGTAAGAATGAAAGCGATCACTCCTGACACGACTGTTATGACCTCTGGGTGATCACAGGTTTTCCATCCCACAAGCAAGCAACAAACGGAGAAAGGAGGAACTGTATGTCAAACGAGAGGGGCCTCATGATGGTCATGAGAGAGAATATAGTAAAAGCAGATATAGATAAATGACGATTGTTGGTCCTCGGGGACTTCAATTTGAAAGCTATAGACTGGGAGGCGTACGAAGCAAAAATGGAGAATATTTCGACAATCAGATTTGTAAGCCTCATTCTGGAGACATTCATGTATTAACACGTCAAGCAGGCCACGAGAATGAGGGAAGGGGTCGTACCTTCAATACTGGATTTAATATTCATCAGGAAAGAAGAAGAGATATTTGACATCTAGTACCGCCCTCCCTTGAAAAAGAGTGATCGTGTCCTGTCGTAAATTAAATATGCTTTGCGATATATACTATAATAGAATTGGGACATTGAAACAGTTATTAAACTCAATTTCAAGAGAGAACACTGTGGGGAACTTAGAAAATTCTTTAATGTGTTTAAATGGACAGACTTGTTGCTAGGAAAGGAAGTAAGTGAAATGTATTCCAAACTTTGCGAAATATACGATGAAGGAACACAACATTTATATTAAAACAGAGATGCAGGACCTGAAAACAGGATTGGTTTAACATTAATTGTGATAGGCCAGAGAGGACAAGGTAAGAAAATTGGTTCAATATCGGAACAGGTTCAATACCTGCAAACATACCAGCAATACAAGCAAGGGAGAAACATTTACACAGCGGTGAGGAGGTAGAAAAGAACATTGGGAAAGGTATAGCGGACAAATATAAACAGATCCAGGATTTTTTTTTTATTAATTAAAAACAAGCTGCATGTAAAGGATAAAATCCAGAGAGTGAGAACGGGGAACAGGACAATTGAGAATGGAAAAAGAAATGTGTGAAATGCTAAATGAACAATTCCAAAGTGTTTGTACAAAAATGAGGATTCCAGAGAGCTGAACCAAAAAACAATTCCAGAGCACGCAATTGAGGTATCTCAAGACAAACTGAAAAAAATTACTCAAGGGGCTAGGAAGAAATAAAGCAGTTGGAATGCTGCGAGAAAGTGCAACTGATCTGAGCATTCCACTCCAATTAATATTTCAAAAATCCTTGTGCACAGGAATCTTAGCAGATATATGGAAAAAGGCAAACATAGTACCAATCTATAAAAATGATAGTCGAGAGGATCCTCTAAATTATAGACCCGTATCACTAACCAGCGAAGTAGTTAAAACCCTAGAAAAAATAGTTAAAGCTAAATTGATTGAACACCTCGAGAGTAATGACATAATAACGAAGAGAAACAATGGTTTTCGAACCGGATGATCCTGTGTAACAAATCTACTTACTTTTTATGATAGGGCCACACAGATAATACAGGAAAGCGGTGCCTGGGTTGACTGTGTCTCTCTGGACCTAAAAAAATGGATTTTGACATTAGTCCCACATTAGAGGCGATTCTGGAATCTGAAACATGCCGGCGGGGTGACAAGGAGACTTCTGACACGGATGAAAAATTTTCTAACTGACAGACAGATGAGGACAGTAATCAGAAACAATGTATCTGACTGGAGGAGAGTTACTAGTGGAGAACCACAGGATTTAGTTCTTGAACAAACATCGTCTCACATCCATAATTATCCAGCACAGTAAACCTGCAACTTAATCCACGAAAATAAGCACCAATAATAATCTTCAACATTAACCTTTAATTATAAACTTCAACATTAACCTTCATAATCATCCTCAACAATAACGTAAAATAATAATCCATAACAATAATTCTCCAAAATGTTCATACAGAATAATAATAATAATCAACAATAACTCTCTCTAATAACACACAATAATCACCCTCCACAATAATAACCCGCAATATTCCTCCTTAATAAACCACCAAAATAACCCTCAATAATAATCAAGCACAATAATCCTTCATAATAATCCATCACAATAACCCTACATATTAACCCCCAACAATAGACCTCCACAATAACCCTAAACAATGACTCTCCATGTTTATTTCCCACAATAACTTCAATAATCTACCAAAATCACCTTCAACAATAATACAATTCTAATAATAATTCACCTCAATAAACTTCCATAATAATCCAACAGAATAATCCTCCATAGTAATCTATTATTATTCTTTTCCAGACATAGGATAAAAAAAAAGGAAGAATTGAAGACTAGTTTGGGCTCGAGCTGTCGACCATCCAGCCACCAGCGGCAGATCCTACTCTGAGGCCGTTACTCTTCCTGATTAGTTAAGACTCACCAAGTATTATATAGACCTTCACCTCAAGTGACCCCGAGACACCATGTATACGCTTTAATTTCCAGTGACACCAAGAACATTCATCTGAAGGAAGTGATAACCTTACAGTAGTGAAAACTGCCCTCATGGTACTGAACAGAGAAATCTTAATACAACACTCCTTTTATGGAAAGAATGAAATTCATCACTCGTGACACAACTGTTATGACCTCTGGGTCATCAGAGGTCACCCGTGTTTGTGTGTTTACTTATATTACCATTAATCAACATTCGAAGGATTTACGTTATTATTAAGAAATCAGTCAAAAACGTTGTAGATATCTCGTGGACAGTAATTGTCATACAGCCACGTGATCACATAGTCATGTATACAGTGGAGCTGCTTGTCTGACAACCAAGCGGTCTTGTATATTGTACTTACCTAGTTGTGATTGCGGGGGGGGGGGGGGGGGGGTTGAGCATCTGCTCTTTATTCCCACATCTCAACTGTCAATCAACTGATTCACATGATTCTGGGCCAATTGGGCTCCATAATATCTACATTTGTAACTGTATGGCGTCTGCCTCCATAACATAACTTCCAAATTCATTCCATTTGTAAATAGCCCACGCAAATAATTTATCTTAATAATCCACGAAAATAGCCCTCCACAATAATCCACAAAAATAATACTCAATATTAAATCACCAAAATAACGTTTTGTAATAATCCAACACAATAACGTTTTGTAATAATCCAACACAATAACATTTTGTAATAATCAACACAATAACTCTAAATAATAATCCAACAATATAACTCTAAATAATAATCCAACAAAATAACTCTAAATAATAATCCAACACAATAACTCTAAATAATAATCCTACACAATAAATGTCCATAATAGTTATTCATAATAACCATCAATAATTATCTACTACAAAAAACGTACCGAATAATCCACAACATTAAACGTACCAAATAATCCACAACAATAACCCTCTGCAATAGTCAACCAAAATAGCCCTCAACAATAATCACAAAAATAACTCTCCCAGATATAAGCCACAATAATAACCGTCAATAATAATTCTCAACAATACCCCCTTTTTAATAATCCAGCACTATAACCCTGAATAATAACCTACCAAAGTAATCCTTCATAATAAGCCCCAAAAATCCTACAGGAGAATAACCTCCATTATAATCCATCACAATAACTATTCATTGGAATCAACCACAATACCTCTCCATAGTAATCTTCAACAGTAACCTTTCATAATAAGCCTTAAGAATAAATATCTACAATATACCACCAAAATTTTTCCTAATAATTATTCTTCCCAATAAAATCAATAATTATACAATATATTAATCCTCTTAATAATAATCCACAATAACTCACCATATCAACCATCTGCATTAACTCACAATAATAATTTCTTACAATAACCTCCTTCATGATATTTCACAATAACCCGCTATATTAATTCACCAAAATACCCATCAACAATAATCACCCACAAAAACTCTCCATAATAAGTCCCCACATTAACCCTTCCTAATAAGCTATGACAATAATCCTTAATTATATTCAACCACAATAACCCTCCTCGATAATCTACAACAATAATTCTCGGAACTAATCCACCACAATAATCCTTTAAAATAATCTTCTGATATAACCTTCTAAAAATTACCACTAACACTATTAATAATAATTCACAACTCTAACTTTCAAAATTATTTACTTCAATAACCCTCCCTAAAAATTTACCACAATAACCCTCATTGTAGTAAAATCACAATGGTATCATATATCAATGAAAATAATTTTGGGGTAATGTAGTGACTTGTGGAGTTCAAGTCACTCCATTGTATCAAAATAATATTCATTGATATATCTCGTCATTGTGATTTAATTGTGATCTGAGTCTATTGTAGGAGTGTGAACGTCATTACCGAAGGTCAGAGTGTGGTTGAGTTGGCTGTAAAACCCGGGTTGGGTTCCAGTTTGGGGCCTCCAGAACCTTTTCTTTAAATTCAGTATAGTTCTGGCTTGGTCGACTAGTCTTTCGTAATTATCTTTCTCAACATCAGTATGTTATTGCAACCCGTTTCTTTGTTATTGAATAAGAAATAATACTTTTCCCATACGAAATATAATGAGAAAAACCTTATTATTTGGAACCCTGTTGCAGCTCCTTGTGTCTACTTATTAATTGATTTCCTTTGTTTGGAATTTATATTAATAGGATGAAAAAAGAAAAAGGAAGAGGTCTACATGATAGGGCTGGAGCGGACGACCGTCCGGCCACCGGCGGCAGACCCCACTCTGAGGCCGTGATTCTTCCTAATTAGTCAAGACTCACTAAATATTATATAGACCTTCACTTCAAGTGTCCCCGAGAGACCATGAATACGCTTTAATTCTCAGTGACACCAAGAACATTCATCAGAAGGAAGTGATAACCTTACAGGAGTGAAAACTGCCCTCATGGTACTTAACAGAGAAATCTTAATACAACACTCCTGTTATAGTAAGAATGAAAGCGATCACTCATGACACGACTGTTTTGAACTCTGGGTTATCACAGATCACCCGTGTGTGTGTTTATTTATATAACCATTAATCAACATACGAAAGATTTTTTTTTTATTAAGAGATCAGTCACAAACGTTGTAAATATCTCGTGGACAGTAATTGCCATATAGCTACGTGATCACATAGTCATGTATACTGGGGAGCTGCTTGTCTGACATCCAAGCGGTTTTGTATATTGTACTTACCTAGTTGTGATTGCGGGGGTTGAGCTTCTGCTCTTTGGTCCCGCATCTCAACTGTCAATAACCTGATTCACATATTTGTTGGGCTACTGGGCTCCATCATATCTTCATTTGTAACTCGGGAGTCTGCCTCCACCACGTCATTTTCAAATACATTCCATTTGTAAATTACCCATGCAAATAACTTATCTTAATAATCAATGTAAATAGCCCTCCACAATAATCCTCAAAAATATTACTCCATATTAACCTACCAAAATAACGTTTTGTAATAATCCAACACAATAACTCTAAGTAATAATCCGATACAATAACTCTAAATAATAATCCAACACAATAACTCTAAACATTAATCCAACACCATAACTCTAAATAATAATCCAACAAAAGAAATGTCCATAATAATTATTCATAAAAGCCATCAATAATTATCTACTACAATAAACGTACCTAATAATCCACAACAATAACCCTCCGCAATAGTAAATCAAAATAGTCCTCCGGAATAATCACAAAAATAACTCTCCAGATATAAGCTACAATAATAACCGTTCATAACAATCCTCAACTACAACCCTTTATAGTAATCCAGAACTATAACCCTCAATAAAAATCCACCAGAGAAGTCCTTCATAATAAGCCTCCAAAATCCCTGCCAAGTAATACAAGAGAATAATCCTTCATAATAATCCATCACAATATACTTTTATAATAATCCACCACACTACCTCTCACAGTAATCTTCAACAGTTACTGTTAATAATAATGCTCAAGTATAACCCTCCATAATAATCACCAAAAAATTTTATCATAATAATTCACCTCAATAAAATCTATAATTATGCAATATAATAATCCTCTTAATAATCATCCACAATAACTCTCCATAATAACTATCTACAATAACTCATTATAATAATTTCTTTCAATAACGTCCTTCATGATATTCCACAATAATCCTCCATATTAATTCCCCAATAATCCTCCATATTAATTCCCCAAAATAACCATCAACAATAATCCACAACAATAACTCTCAATAATAATTCCCCATTTTAACCCTTCCAAGTAAGCCACTACAATAATCCTCAATTATAGTAATCTACAATAACAGTCGTCAATTATAGTAATCTACAATAACCGTCCTCAATAATCTACAACAATAACTCTTCGTAATAATCCGCCACAATAACCTGGTATAATAACCAATAACAAAAACTTTCCAGAATAATACACCAAATTAAGCCTCCAGAATAATACACCAAATTAAACCTCCATAATAATCTACCACAATAACTCATGGAATTAATCCACCACAATAACCCTTCAAAATAATCATCAGAAATAACCTTCTAAATAATTACGACTAACACTATTAATAATATTTCACCACTTTAACTTTTACAATTATTTACTACAAAAACCCTCACTTAAAATTCACCACAATAACCTTCATTATAGCAAAATCACAATGGCGTCATATATGAATGGAAATAATTTTGGGGTAATGTGGTGACTTGTGAAGCTCAAGTCACTAGTGTCAAAAAGACATTCATTAATATATCACGTCATTGTGATTTGAGTCTATTATAAGAGTGTGACGGTCATTATCGAAGGCCTGAGTGTGGTCTGGTTGGCTGTAAAACCCTGGTTGGGCTCCAGGTTGGGGCCTCCAGGACCTTCCATTAAATTCATATTAGTTCTGTTTTGGTCGATTTATCTTTCTTAATTATCTTTCTCAACATCAGTATGTATTATTGCAACCCGTTTCCTTGTTATTAAATAGGAAGTAATACTTTTTCTATATCAAATATTATGAGAAAAAAATTATAATATGGAATCATGTTGCAGCTCCTTGTGTCTACTTATTAATTGATTTACTGTGTTTGTAATTTATATTAATAGGTTAAAAAAAGAAAAAGGAAGAAGTTCAAATGTCATGGGCTCGAGCTGACGACCGTCCGGCCACCGGCGGCAGACCCCACTCTGAGGCCGTGACTCTTCCTAATTAGTCAAGACTCACAAAATATTATATAGACCTTCACGTCAAGTGACCCCAAGACACCAAGTATACACTTTAATTTCCAGTGACACCAAGAACATTTATCTGAAGGAAGTGATAACCTTACAGGTGTGACAACTGCCATCATGGTATTCAACAGAGAAATCTTAATACAACACTCAAGTTATGGTAAGAATTAAAGCAATCACTCGTGACACGACTGTTATGACCTCTGGGTTATCAGAGGTCACCCGTGTGTGTGCTTACTTATATTACCATTAATCAACATTCGAAGGATTCACTTTTTTATTAAGAGATCTGTCATAAACGCTGTAGATATCTCGTGGGACAGTAATTGCTATGCAGCCTCGTGATCACATAGTCATGTATACTAAGGAGCTGTTTGTCTGACAACTAAGCAGTTATATATATTGTACTTACCTAGTTGTGATTGCGTTTCAGCATCTGCTCCTTAGTTCCGCATCTCAACTGTCAATCAACTGATTCACATGATTCTTGGCCTATTGAGCTCCTTAATATCTACATTTGTAACTGCATAGAGTCTGCCTCCATAACATTACTACCAAATGCTTTCCATTTGTAAATAATCCACGCAAATAATTTATCTTAATACACGAATTTAGTCCTCCACAACAATCCACAAAAATAATATTCCAATTCACCAAAATAAAGATTTGAATTAGTCAAACACAATAACGGTTTGTAATAATCCAACACAATAATTCTAAATAATAATCCAACACAATAACTAAATAATAATCCAACACAATAAATCTAAATATTAATCCTACACAATAAATGTCAATAATAATTATTCATAATAAACATCAATAATTATCTACTACAATAAACGAATCTAATAATCCACATCAATATCCCTCCGCAATAGTCAACCAAAATAGCCTTCAACAATAATCACAAAAATGACTCTCCAGATATAAGCCACAATAATATCCGTCCATAATAATTCTCAACAATAACACTTTGTAATATTCCAGTACTATGACCCTCAATAATAACCTAGCAAAGTAATCCTTCATAATAAGCCTAAAAAAAACTACAAGAGAACAATCCTCCATGAAAATCCACCACAATACCTCTCCATAGTAATCTCCAACAGTAACCTTTCATAATAAACCTCAAGAATAACTCTCTATCCACAAAATTTTTCCTTATAATTATTCACCCCAATAAAATCCAAAATTATGCAATATAATAATCCACTTAATAATCATCCACAAACACTCACCAAAATAACCATCTGCAATAATCCCCCCACAATAACTCTCCATAATAATTCCCCACATTAACCCTTCCTAATAAGCCACTACAATAATCCTCAATTATATTAAACCACAATAGCCCTCCTCAATAATCTACAACAATAACTCTGCAATAATCCACCACAATAACCTGTTATAATAACCAATAACAATAACTTTCCAGAATAATCCACCAAAATAGACCTCAATAATAATCTACCACAATAACTCTTGGAAATAATCCACCACAATAACCCTTCAAAATAATTTTCTGAAATAATCTTCTAAATAATTACCACTAACACAATTAATAATAATTCACCACTTTAACTTCCAAAATTATTTACTACAATAACCCTCCCTTAAAATTCACCACCATCACCCTCATTGTAGTAAAATCACAATGGCATCATATATGAATGAAAATAATTTTAGGGTAATGTAGTGACTTGTGGAGTTCAAGTCACTCCATTGTCTCAAAATGATATTCATTGATATATTACGTCATTGTGATTTCATTGTGATCTGAGTCTAATGTAAGAGTGTGAACGTCATTACCGAAGGCCAGAGTGTGGTCGGGATGGCTGTAAAACTCTGGTTGGGCTCCGGTTTTGGGCCTTCAGAACCTCCCATTAAATTCCTCCCATAGAGTTCTGACTTGGTTGACTCATCTTTCGTAATAATCTTTTTCAACATCAGTATGTGTTATTGCAACCCGTTTCTTTGTTATTGAATAAGAAATAATACTTTTTCCTTTTGAAATATTACTAGAATTCTTTTTAATATGGAAGCATGTTGCAGCTCCTTGTGTTTACTTATTAATTGATTTCCTGTGGTTTGGAATTTATATTTTTAGGTTGAAAAAAAAGGGAAGAGTATCTCATGACTAGGGCTCGTGCTGATGACCGTCCGGCCACCGGTGGCAGACCCCACTCTGAGGCTGTGATTCTTCCTAATTAGTCAAGACTCACCAAGTATTATATAGACCTTCACCTCAAGTGACCCAGAGAGACCATGTATACGCTTTAATATCCAGTTACACCAAGAACATTCATCTGAAGGAAGTGATAACCTTACAGGATTGAAAACTGTCCTTATGGTACTTAACAGAGAAATTTTGATACAACACTCCTGTTATGGTAAGAATGAAAGCAATCACTCCTGACACGACTGTTATGACCACTGGGCCGTCCCGTGTTACCCATCCCACCAGGAAGCAACACACGGACGAAGGAGGAACTCTTTGACAACAAGAGGGGCCTCATGATGGTCATGAGAGAGATAATAGTAAAAACAGATAAAGATATATGACCATTGTTGATCCTTGGGAACTTCAACATCAAACCAATAGACTGGGAGGCGTCCGAAGCAAGAACCGAGAACATTTCGGCAATCAGATTTGTAAGCCTCATTCTGGAGACATTCATGTATCAACACGTCAAGCAGGCCAAAAGAATGAGGGAAGGGGATGTTCCGTACATCCTTAGGTATCTCAAGACAAAGTGAAAAAAATACTCAAAGAGCTAGGAAGAAATAAAGCAGTTGGCTTGCTTCGAGAATGTGCAACTGAGCTGAGCATTCCACTCCAATTAATATTTCAGAAATCCTTGTGCACAGGAATCTTAGCAGATATATGGAAATAGGCAAACATAGTACCAGTACCAGTACATATCAACACATATATCTCAGGCAGCTATCCAAACTCTCTACTCCTTTCACCAGTCAGCCCGACAGATATTGTGTCCATCATACACTCACTAAAAACCAGAGCTAGGAACATCAGTGAAATACCATCCATTGTATACAAGAGAGCCTCCCACGCCCTTGCACCACCTATAGCTCTGCTGTTCAACAAATCCCTTGAGTGTCATACCTTCCCAGATATCCTTAAAAAAGCAAGAGTAACGCCAGTTCATAAAGGAGGCAATCCGGCAGACATAAACAATTATTGACCAATATCAAACCTACCCATACTATCAAAAATATTGGAAAAAACTATCTACAAACAGCTCTACTCCTACCTCGTAAAATTCGACATTCTTAGTCCCTGTCAGTTTGGCTTCCGCTCCCAAAAGAGTACCAACGATGCAATTATTTGTCTCCTCCATATAATTTACTCAGCCCTTGACAAAAATGAGTTTCCGATTGGACTCTTCATTGACCTGAGAAAGGCTTTTGATGCTGTTAATCACAATTACCTCTTACGTAAACTCCATCATTATGAAATCCGAGGCCATACACTGGACTATATCTAATCCTATCTTAGTGATAGACACCAATGTGTAGCCATCAATAATATAACCTCTCCTACTCTACCAATAACCGTTGGAGTGCCACAGGGCAGCATTTTGGGACCTCTCCTATTTCTTATATACATCAATGATCTGCCTAATGTCTCTGACATTATGAAACCTATTTTGTTTGTTGATGATACTACCCTCATGTACTCAAACCCCAACCTACATACACTGAATAATGAACTAAAAAAAGTCCACTTATGGACGTCAACCAACAAACTAACACTTAACATAGAAAAGACCTACTACATCTTATTTGGAAGCAAATCTACAAATGCAATTCAGCTTCAGATAGACAATGTGAACATTAGCAATAAAAATGATGGAAAATTTCTCGGCCTATTCCTAGACAAGAGACTCAACTTCAGTACCCACATACAACACATAACTAAGAAAGTCTCTAAAGCAGTTGGTATACTCTCCAAAATCAGATATTTTGTACCTAACTCTGCTCTCATCTCTCTATATTATGCACTAATCTATCCCTATCTTAATTATGGTATCTGTGCATGGGGTTCAACCACTGCAAACCACCACAGGTCCATCATCACCCAGCAAGAATCTGCTATCAGAATAATAACAAATTCTGCTTTCAGACAACACTCAGCCCCCTTGTTTAACTCCCTAGACATGCTAAACATAATCTCACTCCACAAATTCTCTTGTGTACACTACATTTACAAAACCCTGTTCTTAAATGCAAATCCTGCTCTGAAACTCTCCCTGGACAGATGTATTAGGACCCATTATCACCACACCATAAATAAATATCTCCTTGATATCCCCAAAGTCAAACTTAATCTGTGTAAACACTCTATGCAAATAAAGGGACCCAGTCTTTGGAACTCACTCCCTATTGAATTGAAAAGCTGTCCAACTTTTGCGTCATTCAAAAACAATACTAAAAAGTACCTAATTTCATCTTCATAGTTTTTTACCTTTTGTTTAAAATTGCACTGTATCTATTGCTACTTAATCTCCCAATCTTTATGTACCTAATATGAATATCTTTATCATTGCGATCAGTGCTGTCTTCTTATATGTGCGATCAATCTGCTGTATGGTGTCTATTAATCTTGTTTAAATTACCAATCAAGCTGTCAATGTAATCAATCAGAGCTTTAATATACCAATGTGCTTTAATATACTTACTAATCTCTCTCATCTCATTTTTGTCTTGCAATGTATTTGTTATCATTTTATTAATTCTGATAGAATTTACCTACTTAAAATTATCTGTTAGATAAAGGACCTGCCCGAAACGCTGCGTGTACTAGTGGCTTTCTAAGAGTGTAAATACTGTACTATGCTATGTATTCTCACAAACCCAATGTACCTTCTTGTATATAAATAAATGAATAAATAAATAAATAAATAAATAAATAAAAAAAATCTATAAAATGATAGTCGAGAGGATCCTCTAAATTATAGACCCGTATCATTAACTAGCGAGGTAGTCAAAACACTACAAAAAATAGTTAAAGCTATATGGATTGAACACCTCGAGAGTAATGACATAATAACGGACAAAAAAAAATGGTTTTCGAACCGGATGATCCTGTGTAACAAATCCTATTACTTTTTATGATAGAGCCACAGAGATAATACAGGAAAGCGGTGCCTGATTTGACTGTCTCTCTCTGGACCTAAAAAAAATGGCTTTTGACAGAGTCCCACATAAGAGGCGGTTCTGGAACCTGGAACATGCCGGCGGGGTGACAGGGAGACTTCAGTCATGGATGAAAAATGTTCTAACTGACAGATTGATGAGGGCATTAATCAGAGACAATGTATCTGACTGAAGAAAAGTTACTAGTGGAGAACCACAGGGTTTAGTTTCTGAACAAGCGTCGTCTTACCTCCTTAATAATCCAGCACAGTAAACCTACAACTTAATCCACCAAAATAAGCCCCATAATAATCCTCAACATTAACCTTCAATAATAAACTTCAACATTAATCTTCAATAATAAATTTCAACATTAATCTTTAATAATAAACTTCAACATTAACCTTTAATAATAAACTTTAACAATAACCATTTATAATCATCCTCATCAATAACGTTAAATATTAGTCTATATCAATAATCCTCCATAATTTTCCAATAGGATAATCATCAAAATAATCCTTCACAATAATCCTTAATAGTAATCCACAACAATAACCCTATATATTAATAATACTCATCAAATACCTCTATAATAATAATCAACAATAACTCTCTCTCTAATAACACACAACAATCACCTTCCATAATAATAACCCACAATAATCCTCCTTAATATACCACGAAAATAACCCTCAATAATAATCAAGCATAATACTCCTTCATAATAATTCATCACAAGAGTAAACCTCCATAATAACCCTAAACAATGACCCTCCATGTTTATTTCCCACAATAGCTTCAATAATTTACCAAAATCACCTTCAATAATAATACAATTCTAATAATAATTCACCACAAAAAACTTCCATAATAATCCAACAGAATAATCCTACATATTAATCCATTATAATAATTTTCCAGACATAGGCTTAAAAAACAAAAGAAAGAATTATACTGTTTTTTGGGCTGGAGCTGACGACCGTCCGGCCACCGGCGGCAGACCCCAATCTGAGGCCGTGACTCTTCCCAATTAGTCAAGACTCACAAAAGTATTATATAGACCTTCACCTTAAGTGACTCCGAGAGACTATGAATACCCCTTAATTTCCAGTGACACAAAGAATATTCATATGAAGGAAGTGATAACCTTACACGAGTTAAAACTGCCCTCATTGTACTTAACAGAGAAATCTTAATACAACACTCCTGTTATGGTAAGAATAGAACGATCACTCCTGACACGACTGTTATGACCTCTAGGTCATCAGAGGTCACCCTTGTGTGTGTTAACTTATATTACCAATAATCAACATGCGAAGAACTTACTCTTTTTATTAAGATATCAGGCATAATCAAGGTTAATCATATCACGTGATATCTAGTTTCACATGAATTCATTTAGCCAGATTATTGTCAGGGAGCCAGGTGATCACATAATCATGTATACTGTAGAGCTCTCTGGACTGACAGCCACGTGATCATGTGGAGTTGTTGCTGCTGCATCATCAAGGTCATATGTTTTTGTAATTAGCTTGTCTGACAACCAAATGGTCATGTATACTGTGGAGCTGGTTGTCTGACAACCAAGTGGTCATGTATACTGTGGAGCTGCTTGTCTGACAACCAAGTGATCATGTATATTGTTCTTAAGTTGTGATTGGGGAGTTGAACTTCTGCTCTTTGGTCCTGCATCTCAACTGTCAATCAGCTGATTTACATGTTTGTGGGCCCTATGGGCTCCATCATATCTACATTTGTAACTATATGGAGTCTGCCTCCACACGTCACTTCCAAATGCATTCCATTTGTAAATAATCCACGCAAATAACTTATCCTGTTAATCAACGAAAATATTCATCTACAATAATCCACAAAAATACTAATCCATATTAATCCACCAAAATAACGTTTAGTAATAACCCAAGATAATAACTCTAAATAATAATCTAACACAATAACTCTAAATAATTATCCAACACAAGAAATGTCCATAATAATTATTCATAAAAATCATCAATAATTATCTATTACAATAAACGTACCTAATAATCCACAACTATAACCCTCTGCAATAGTCAACCAAAATAGCCCTCCACAATAATCACACAAATAACTCTCCAGATATAAACCACAATAATAACCGTCCACAATAATCCTCAACATTAACCCTTTTTAATAATCCAGCACTATAACCCTCAATAATAACACACCAAAGTTCTCCTTCATAATAAGTCTCCAAAAAACTTCATAATGATACAAGAGAATAAGCCTTCATGATAATCCATCACAATAACCTTTCATAGGAATCCACCACAATACCTCTACATAGTTATCTTCAACAGTTACCGTTCATAATAAGCCTCAAGATTAACCCTCTATAATAATCCACCAATTTTTCCTCATAATAATTCACCCCACTAAAATTCATAATTATACTATATAATAATCCTCTTAATAATCATCCACAATAACTCCCCTTAATAATTTCTTACAATAACCTCCTTCATGATATTCTGCAATAACCCTCCATATTAATTCACCAAAGTATCCATCAACAATAATCTACCACTATAACTCTTCATTATAATTCCCCACATTAACCCTTCCTAATAAGCCACTACAATAATCCTCGATTATATTAAACCACAATACCCCTCCTCTATAATCTACAACAATAACTCTCCGTAATAATCCACCACATAACCTGTTATAATAACCAATAACAATAACTTTCCAGAATAATCAACAAAAAATAAACCTCCATAATAATCTACCACAATAACTAGGAATTAATCCACCACAATAACCCCTCAAAATAATCTTCTGAAATATTCTTCTAAATAATTGCTACTAACACTATTAATAATAATTCACTGCTTTAACTTTCAAAATTATTTACTACAATAACCTTCCCTTAAAATTCCTCATAATAATCCACATCGCAGTAAAATCACAATAATGTTATATATCAATGAAAATAATTTTGAAGTAATGTAGTGACTTGTGGAGTTGAAGTCACTCAATTGTCTTAAATGATATTCATTGATATATCACGTCATTGTGATTTCATTGTGATCTGAGTCTATTGTAAGAGTGTGAACGTCATTACCGAAGGCCTGAGTGTGGTCGGGTTGGCTGTAAAACTCTAGTTGGGCTCCTGTTTGGGGATTCCAGAATCTTTCATTAAATTCAGCAGAGTTCTGGCTTGGTCGACTTATCTTTCGTAATAATCTTTCCCAACATCAGTATGTGTTATTGCAACCCGTTTCTTTGTTATTGAATAAGAAAAAATACTTTTTCTATATGAAGTATTATGAGAATTTTTTTTTAATATGGAACCATGTTGCAGCTCCTTGTGTTTACTTATTAATTGATTTCCTGTGTTTGGAATTTTTATTAATTGGTTGAAAAAAGACAAAGGAAGAGAATCTCATGACTAGGGCTCGTGCTGATGACCGTCCGGCCACCGGCGGCAGACCACACTCTGAGGCCGTGACTCTTCCTAATTAGTCAAGACTCACCAAGCATTATATAGACCTTCACCTCAAGTGACCCCGAGAGACCATGTATACGCTTTAATTTTCAGTAACACCAAGAACATTCATATGAAGGAAGTGATAACCTTACCGGAGTGAAAACTGCCCTCATGGTACTTAACAGAGAAATCTTAATACAGCACTCCTGCTATGGTATGAATAAAAGCGATCACTAGTGATACGACTGTTATGACCTCTGCATCATCACAGGTCACCAATCCCACCAGCAAGCAACACACGGACAAAGGAGGAACTCTAAGAGAAACGAGAGGGCCTTATGATGGTTATGAGAGAGATTATATTAAAAACAGATAAAGATCGATGACGATCGTTGGTCTTTGGGGATTTCAACTTGAAAGCAATCGAATGGAAGGCGTACGAAGCAAGAACGGAGAACGTTTCGACAATCAGATTTGTAAGTCTCATTCTGGAGACATTCCTGTATCAACACGTCAAACTGGCCACGAGACCGAGGGAAGGGGATGTTCGTCAATACTGGATTTAATAATCATCATTAAAGAAGAGGAAGAGATATTTAACATCTAGTACCGCCTTTCCTTGGGGAAGAGTGATCCTGTCCTGTTGTGAATTAAATATGCTTTGCGATATATTCTATAATAGAATTGGAACATTGAAACAGTTATTAATGGGGAACTTAGAAAATTCTTTAATGAGTTTAAATGGACAGACGTGTTGCTAGGCAAGGAAGTCAGTGAAATGTATTCCAAATTTTGTGAAATATACTATGAAGAAACATACCTATTCATACCAAAACAGAGATGCAGGACCAGAAAACAGGATTGTTTCAACATGAATTGTAATAGGGCCAGAGAGGACAAGGTAAGAAAATTGGTTCAATATCGGAACAGGTTCAATACCAGCAAACATATCAGCAATACAAGCAAGGGAGAAACAATTACACAGCGGCGAGGAGGTAAAAAAGAACTTTGGGAAAGGTATAGCGGACAAATATAAAACAGATCCAGACATTTTTTTAAAGTAATTAAAAGCAAGCTGCATGAAAAGGATAAAATCCAGATAGTGATAACGGGGAACAGGGCAATTGAGAATGGAAAAAGAAATGTGTGAAATGCTAAATGAGCAAGTCCAAAGTGTGTTTGTACAAAAATGGGGATTTCAGAGAGCCGGACCAAATACCAGTTCCAGAACACGCAATTTAGGTATCTCAAGACAAAGTGAAAAAATTACTCTAGGGGCTAGGAAGAAATAAAGCAGTAGGCATGTTGCGAGAATGTGCAACTGAGCTGAGCATTCCACTCCAATTAATATTTCAGAAATCCTTGTGCACAGGAATCTTCGCAGATATATGGAAAAAGGTAAACATAGTACCAATCTATAAAAATGATAGTCGAGAGGATCCTCTAAATTATAGACCCGTATCACTAACCAGCGAAGTAGTCAAAACAATAGAAAAAATAGTTAAAGCTAAATGGGTTGACCACCTCGAAAGTAATGACATAATAACCGACAGAAAGAACGGTTTTCAAACCGGATGATCTTGTGTAACAAATCTACTAAGTTTTTATGATAGAGCCACAGAGGTAATACAGGAAAGTGGTGCCTGGGTTAACTGTGTCTCTCTTGACCTAAAAAAATGGCTTTTGACAGAGTCCCACATAAGAGGCGGTTCTGGAACCTGGAACATGCCGGCGGGGTGACAGGGAGACTTCTGACAAGGATGAAAAATGTTCTAACTGACAGAGAGATGAGGGCAATAATCAGAAACAATGAAGCTGGCTGGAGGAGAGTTACTAGTGGAGAACCACAGGGTTTAGTTCTTGAACAAGCATCGTCTCACCTCCATAATTATCCAGCACAGTAAACCTACAACATCATGCACCAAAATACGCCCCAATAATAATCCTCAACATTAACCTTTAATAACAAACTTCAATATTAACCTTCAATAATTAACTTCAACATTAACCTTTAATAATAAACTTCAACATTCACCTTTGTAGAGGTTTTCTATTTTGCTTTCCTGACTGCAATGCGTACGTCGCCAGTGTACATGTTGCAGACGCTTCACGAAGCTGTCGGAATCAGCAGAGAAAATACGAGAGCAACCGTACAGGGCCTGGGAGCAAGGTCGAGTTAGAGTTCTTGAAGGTCTCTTCTCAGACTAGCCTCACCTGGTCCTGGTCTGCGTTGATCGTCGGAATCTCCTCAATGATTTAACACTTTAAGAGACTCCCGGGGTCCTCATCACATTTATAGTTTAGTGAATATAGGCAACTCGGTGTTGAAGACATCTAGAGCTGAAGGCTTGAGTAAATGGTTGGCAGTATTCAGAAGTGGTTCAACGGAAACACCTCATAAAGCTTAACAGTAGTTTATTTACTAACTTAACCACTAATACAAAGGGTGCTTGATTTACTTTAGATTGGTGTCAAAAAGGCTATGGTTGCATTAGCGAGACTCTTGACGTCTGGCTAATCGACTCGGATCCTCTCATGGAGTAACACCTAACTTAACACAATTGACAGCCAATCATTAACACGGCAACCTAACTGCCGGTATGCAAAGGGATCACAAGATTTCCAACCGGATACTCGGGTAACGATGATATGCAATAAACTCAATGGCACTGTCAATGGGACAGGCAATAACATGCACAATAATAATATCACACAATACTAAATGTGAGGTGTATGTGAAGCTCACATTCACAGACGAGTGTAATGCCGTGATACCACACAGATAAACATGCATACACCGTCGGGTGCCTTCATCTATACCTGTGCCAGGTATGAGAAGGTGAGAACTGCGGTCGATACCTCAGATCAACACAGACAGACACAATAAAACAATGACAAGATCTTGTACTTACAGGTACTCTTATTCACTCACTCACTCAGGCACATTTATGCAAGAACTCATAGGTGGCCTGACAGCTGGTTCTGCTCGTCACGACGTGAGACCATTGACAACAGGCTTTCCCACAAACCGTACTTGACACGGGGGTACTCGCAGGAGGGCGCGCTGTATGTCAACAGACACACACACACACTGATGACACTGGCGGTGAGTAAGGGTGGTGATGTCACGTAGTACAGTGAGGGCGGCGGCTGCCTGGCTACACGCTCGGGACAGAGTGGCGGCTGACTATATGGTACCGTGCAGGTACACTGTGGTAAAAGTCACACACAGATTACTTAGGCGGCGGCACCACTGCCTTAGTTCACTCTAGGTCACTCACAGACGATCTCCACTTGTCACCAGGGGTTACCTGATACCAGTCTGTTTCGCTCTGGTGGTTTGTCACCTAGGCTTCTGAACAATATAGTCACAGTCGCGATACCGGGCGAGTGTTGGTATATCGAAAAGACGCTGAGTTTAACTTGACGGTGAGGAATAGACGGTGTTCTTCTGTCTATTGACCAATAGACAGAACAGGACACGTCCTCTATGCAAGGGCTCCCTCACGTGAATGCTCTTGCCTGGGGCTCAGGGCTCCTCGTGGGACACAACACAAAGGATTACAATTTGACCAATAGCACTGCAGCAAATGAGCGGGAACCAATCATATTGATGGTTCCCTGATCAGTAGCAGAGGTGACGTCATGAACACGTCACGACCACATCACAGTTGTTATTCTCCATCGCGCCAGTTGAGGCTGACCCCAGAGGTCAGACTCTGCCCTGTCGCCTTGCTGGCGTCTCTCTCACGCTGGCACCAGCCAATGTACTCTCTGACCTTGTGGAAAGTAACTTCCCTGTATCTACTTCCTGCCTGTACATACAGCGGCCTCCGTATTATAAACGTATTCCTGGTTAAGTGGGCATTCTGTAGATACCCAACATGACAGTTTACTATCCAGGGATAACAGAGATAGGGCTTGTGCACGAAGATGGGTGCACTGTGCACTGAAATGAGCCATTCGAATCAGCTGTGGGAGAACCCTGAGAGACCATTCTCTCACAACCTTTAATAATAAACTTCAACATTAACATTTATTAATAAATTTCAACATTAACCTTTAAAAATAAACTTCAACATTAACCTTTAATAAAAAACTTTAACATTAACATTCAATAATAAACTTCAATAATAACCCTTCATAATCATCCTTAACAATAACCTTCCATAATAATCCATAACAATAACCTTCCATAATAATCCATAGTAATAATCCTCCATAATTTTCCAAAAGAATAATCATCAAACTAATCCCTCACAATAACCCTTAACAGTAATCCACAACATTAACCCTATATAATAATAATAATACTCAACAAATACCTCCGTAATAATAATAAGCAAGAACAACATCTCTAATAACACACAACAATCACCCTCCATAATAATAACCAAATATATTCCTCCTTAATAAATCACCAAAATAACCCTCAATAATAATCAAGCACAATACTCATTCATAATAATCCATCACAATAACCCTACATAATAACCCTCAACCATAAGCTTCCATAATAACCCTGAACGATAACCCTCCATGTTTATTTCCCACAATAACTTCAATTATCAACCAAAATCACCTTCAATAATAATACAATTCTAATAATAATTCACCACAATAAACTTCCATAATAATCCAACAAAATAATCCTCCATAGTAATCCATTATAATACGTTTCATGACATAGGCTGAAAAACAGAACAAAAGGAAGAATTATAATGTTTTTTTGGGCTGGAGCTGACGACCGTCTGGCCACCGGCGGCAGACCCCACTCTGAGGCCGTGACTATTCCTAATTAGTCAAGACTCTCCATGTATTATATAGACCTTCACCTCAAGTGACTCCGAGAGACCATGTATACGCTGTAATTTCCAGTGACACCAAGAACATTCATCTGAAGGAAGTGATAACCTTACAGGAGTGAAAACTGTCCTCATGGTATTTACAGAGAAATCTTAATACAACACGTCGGTTTTGGTAAGAATGAAAGCGATCAAACGTGACACGACTGTTATGACCTCTGAGCCATCACAGGTCACCCGTGAGTGTTTACTTATATTACAGGTAATCAACATTCGAAGGATTTACATTTTAATAAGAGATCAGTCATAAACGTTCTAGATATCTCGTGGACAGTAATTGCCATGCAGCCACGTGATCACATAGTCATGTATACTGGGGAGCTGCTTGTCTGACAACCAAGTGATCAAGTATATTGTACTTACCTAGTAGTGATTGCGGGGGGGGGGGGTAAACATCTGCTCTTTGGTCTCGCATCTCAACTGTCAATCAGCTAATTCACATATTTCTGGGCGTATTGGGCTCCATAATATCTACATTTGTAACTCTGTTTGGAGTGTGCCTCCACCACATAACATCCAAATGCATTCCATTTGTAAATTATCCACGCAAATAACTTATCCTAATAATCCACGAAAATAGCCCTCTACAATAATCCTCACTAGTAATATTCAATATTAATCTACCAATATAACTTTTGTAATAATACAACACAATAACTCTAAACAATAATCCAACACAATAACTCTAAATAATAATCCAACACAATAACTCCAAATAATAATCCCACACAAGAAATGTCCATAATAATTATTCATAATAACCTTCAATAATTATCAACTACAATAAACGTACCTAATAATCAACAACAATAACCCTCCGAACTAGTCAACCAAAATAGCCCTCAAGAATAATTACAAAAATAACTTTCCAGATATAAGCCACAATAATAACCGTCCATAATAACCCTCAACAATAACCCTTTTTAATATCCAGCATTATAACCCTCAATAATAACCCACCAAAGTAATCCTTCGTAGTAAGCCTCCAAAAAACTCCATAATAATACAATAATAAATCCTCACAATAATCCACCACAATACCTCTCGATAGTAATCTTCTACAATTACCATTCATAATAAGCCTCAAGATTAACGCTCTTTAATAATCCACCAAATTTTTCCTGATAATAATTCACCCTTAATATAATACATAATTATGCAATATAATAATCCTCTTAATATTCATCCAAAATACCTCACCATAATTACCATCCACAATAACTCACTATATTAATTTCTTACAATAATATCCTTCATGATATTCTACAATAACCCCCCTAATTAATTCACCAAAATAACCATCAACAATAATCCACCACAATATCTCTCCATAATAATTC
Organism: Procambarus clarkii; assembly: GCF_040958095.1. Lineage (NCBI taxonomy): Eukaryota > Metazoa > Arthropoda > Malacostraca > Decapoda > Cambaridae > Procambarus > Procambarus clarkii. The sequence continues at coordinate 54,861,017 of NC_091153.1, forward strand.
CCAACATTAACCCTTCCTAATAAGCCACTACAATAATCCTCAATTATATTAAACCACAATAACCCTCCTCAATAATATACAACAATAACTCTCCGTAATAATCCACCACAATTACCTGTTATAATAACCAATAACAATAACTTTCCAGAATAATTCACCAAAATAAACCTCCATAACTGCCCTCATAACTCTACCAAAATAACCCTAGGAATTAATCCACCACAATAACCCTTCAAAATAATCTTCTGAAATAATCTTCTAAATAATTACCACTAACACCATTAATAATAATTCACCACTTTAACTTTCAAAATTATTTACTACAATAACCCTCCCCTAAAATTTACCACAAAAACCCTCATTGTAGTAAAATCACAAAGGCTTCATATGTCAATGAAAATAATTTTGGGGTAATGTAGTGACTTGTGAAGTTCAAGTCACTCTATTGTCTCCAACTGATATTCATTGATATATTGCGTCAGTGTTATTTCAATGTGATCTGAGTCTATTGTAAGAGTCGTGAACGTCATTACCGTAGGCCAGAGTGTTATGGTTGGCTGTAAAACCCTGGTTGGGCTCCTGTTTGGGGCCTTCAGAATCTTCCATTAAACTCAGCAGAATTCTGGCTTAGTCGACTTATCTTTCGTAATAATATTTCTCAACATCAGTATGTGTAATCGCAAACCGTTTCTTTGTTGTTGAATAAGAAATAGTTCTTTTTCCATATGAAATATTATGAGAAAAAATATAATATGGAAACATGTTGAAGCTCATTTTGTCTACTTATTAATTGATTTCCTTTGTTTTTGAATTTATTTTAATAGGTTAAAAAAAAGGAAGAACACCTAATAACGTAAGCTCGAGCTGATGACCGTCCGGCCACCGGCGGCAGACCCCACTCTGAGGCCGTGACTCTTCCTAATTAGTCAAGACTCACTAAATAGTATACAGACCTTCACCTCAGGTGACCCCGAGAGACCATGTATACGCTTTAATTTCCAGTGACACCAAGAACATTCATCTGAAGGAAGTGATAACCTTAAAGGAGTGAAAACTGCCCTCATGGCACTTAACAGAGTAATCATAATACAACACTCCTGTTATGGTAAGATTGACAGCGATCACTCGTGACACGATTGTTATGACCTCTGGGTCATCACAGGTCACCCGTGTGTGTGTTTACTTAAATTACCATTAATCAACATACGAAAGATTTACATTTTTATTAAGAGATCAGTCATATACGTTGTAGATATCTCGTGGACAGTAATTGCCATATAGACACGTGATCACATAGTCATGTATACTGGGAGCTGCTTGTCTGACAACCAAGTGATCATGTATATTGTACTTACCTAGATGTAATTGCGGGGGGGGGGGGGGTTGAAGATCTGCTCTTTGGTCTCACATCTCAACTGTCAATCAGCTAATTCACATGTTTGTGGGCCTATTGGGCTCCATAATATCTACATTTGTAACTCTGTTCGGAGTCTGCCTCTACCACATCTCTTCCAAATGCAATACATTTGTAAATTATCCATGCAAATAACTTATCTTAATAATCCACGAATATATCCCTCGACAATTATCCTCAAAAATAATACTCCATATTAATCTATTAATATAACGTTTTGTAATAATCCAACATAATAACTCTAAATAATCATCCAACGCAATACCTCTAAATAATAATCCTAATACCTAAACATACCTAATAATCCACAACAATAATTCTCCGCCAATTGTCAACCAAAATAGCCCTCCACAATAATCACAAAAATAACTCTCCAAATATTAGCAACAATAATAACCGTCCATAATAATCCTCAACAATAACCCTTTTTAATAATCCGGCACTATAACCCTCAGTAATAACCCACCAAAGTAATCCTTCATAATAAGCCTCCAAAAAAACTCCTCAATCATACTAGAGAATAATGCTCCATAATAATCCATCACCTTTCATAGGAATCCAACACAATTCCTCTCCAAAGTAATCTTCAACAATTACCGTCCATAATAAGCCTCAATAATAACCCTATGAAACTAATCCACCAAAATTTTTCCTCATAATAATTCACCCCAATAAAATCCACAATTACGCAATATAATAATCCTTTAATTATTCATCCACAATAACTCACCATAATAACCATCCACAATAACACACCATAATAATTTTTTACAATACCCTCCTTCATGATATTCCACAATAACCCTCCATATTAATTCACCAAAATAACCATCAACAATAATCCACAACAATAACTCTCCATAATAATTCCCCATATTAACCCTTCCTTATAAGCCACTACAATAATCCTCAATTATAGTAATCTACAATAACCGTAATCTACTCAATAACTCTTCATAATAATCCGCCACAATAACCTGTTATAATAACCAATAACAATAACTTTCCAGAATAATCCACCAAAATAAACCTCCATAATAATCTGCTACAATAACTCTAGGAATTAACTCACCATAATAACCCTTCAAAATAATCTTCTGAAATAAACTTCTAAATAATTTCCACTACCACTATTAAAAATAATTAAGATTTTTAACTTTCAAAATTATTTACTACAATAACCCTCCCTTAAAATTCACCACAATAACCTTCATTATAGTAAAATCACAATGGCGCCATATATCAATGGAAATAATTTTGGGGTAATGTAGTGACTTGTGAAGCTCAAGTCACTTGATAGTCTCAAAAAGATATTCATTGATATCACGTCATTGTGATTTCGTTGTTATTAGAGTCTATTGTAAGAGTATGAACGTCATTATCGAAGGCCAGAATGTGGTCGGGTTGGCTGTAAAACCCTGGTTGGGCTCCGGTTTGAGACCTCCAGGACCTTCCAATAAATTCAGATGAGTTCTGCTTTGGTCGACTTATCTTTCGTAATTATCTTTCTCAACATCAGTATGTGTTATTGCAACCCGTTTCCTTGTTGTTAAATAGGAAATAATACTTTTTCTACATCAAATATTATGAGAAAAAAAATTATAATATGGAACCATGTTGCAGCTCCTTGTGTCTACAATATTAATTGATTTCCTGTGTTTGGAATTTATATTAATAGGTTGAAAAAAGAAAAAGGATGAGGTCCCATTGGCATGGGCTAGAGTTGACGACCGTCCGGCCACCGGCGGCAGACCCCACTCTGAGGCCGTGACTCTTCCTAATTAATCAAGACTCACCAAGTATTATATAGACCTTCACCTCAAGTGACCCCGAGAGACCATGTAAAAGCTTTAATTTGCAGTGACACCAAAATCATTCATTAGAAGGAAGTGATAACCTTACTGGAGTTAAAACTGTTCTCATGGTACTTATATTAAAACAGAAATCTTAATACAACACTCCTGTTATGGTAAGAATGAAAGCGATCACTAGTGACACGACGGATATGACCTCTGGGTCATCACAGGTTACCCGTGTGAGCGTTTACTTATATTACCATTAATCAATATTCGAAGGATTTACTTTTTCATTAAGAGATCAATTATAAACGTTTTTAATATCTCGTGGACAGTAATTGTCATACAGCCACGTGATCACATAGTCATTTGTGCTGTGGAGCTTTGGTGTATATTGTTCTTACCTAGTTGTGATTCGGGTGGGTTGAGCATCTGCTCTTTGGTTCCGCGTCTTAACTGTTAATCAGCTGATTCACATGTTTGTGGGCTTATTGGGTTCCATAATATCTACGTTAGTAACTCTGTTTGGAGACTGCCTCCAACACATCACTTCCAAATGCATTCCATTTGTAAATTATCCACGCAAATAACTTTTCTTAATAATCCACGAAAATAGCCATCTACAATAACCCTAAAAAATTATAATCCATATTAATCTACCAAAATAACGTTTTGTAATAATCCAACACAATAACTCTAAATAATAATGCAACACAATAACTCTAAATAAAAATCCTACTCAAGAAATGACCAAATTAATTATTCATAATAACCATCAATAATTATCTACTACAATAACGTACCTAATAATCCGCAACTATAACCCTCTGCAATATTCAACCAAAATAGCTCTCCAGAATAATCACAAAAATAACTCTCCAGATATAAGCCACAAAAATACCCGTCAATAATAATCCTCAACTATAACCCTTTATAATAATCCAGCAGTATAACCCTCAATAAAAATCCAACAGAGTAATCCTTCATAATAAGGCTCCAAAACCACTCCACAATAATACAAGAGAATAATCCTCCAAAATAATCAATCGCAATAACCTTTCATAAGAATTCACCACACTACCTCTCATAGTAATCTTCAACAGTTACTGCTCATAATAAGCCTCAAGAATAACCCTATATAATAATCCACCAAAATTTTTCCTCATAATATTTCACCCCAATAAAATCTATAATTATGCAAAATAATAATCCACTTAATAATTATCCACAATAACTCACCATAGTAACCAACCGCAATAACTCACAATAATAATTTCTTCCAATAACCTCCTTCATGATATTTCTCAATAACCCTCCATATTAATTCACCAAAATAACCATCAACAATAATCCCCCACAATAACTCTCCATAATAATTCCCCACATTAACCCGTCCTAAGAAGTCTCTTCAATAATCCCCAATTATATTAAAGCATAATAACCCACTTCAATAATCTACAACAATATCTCTCCATAATAATCCACCTCAACAACCTGCTATAATAACCAATAACAATAACTTTCCAGAATAATTTACCAAAATAAACCTCCATAATAATCTACCACAATAACACTAGGAATTAATCCACCACAATAACCCTTCAAAATAATCTTCTGAAATAATTATCTAAATAATTACCACCAACACTATTAATAATAATTCTCCACTATAACTTTAAAAATTATTTACTGCAATAACCCTCTCCTAAAATTCACCACAATAACCATCATTGTAGTTGAATTACAATGGCATCGTATATCAATGGAAATAATTTTGGGGTAATGTAGTGACTATTGTAAGAGTGTGAAAGTCATTACAGAAGGCAAGAGCGTGGTCGGGTTGGCTGTAAAACTCTGGTTGGGCTCTGGTTTGAGGCCTCCAGATCCTTCCATTAAATTCAGTAGAGTTCTGGCTTGGTTGTAATTATCTTTCGTAATTATGTTTCTCAACATCAGTATCTGTTATTGCAACGCGTTTCTTTGTTATTGAAAAAAAATAATCCTTTTTCAATATGAAATATTATGAGAAAAACATTATAATATGGAACCACGTTGCAGCTCCTTGTGTTTACTTATTAATTGATTTCCTGTGTTTGGAATTTATATTAATAGGTTGAAAAAAGAAAGAGGAAGAACACCTAATAACGTGGGCTCGACCTGACGACCGTCCGGCCACTGGCGGCAGACCTCACTCTGAGGCCGTGACTCTTCCTAATTAATCAAGACTCGCCAGGTATTATATAGACCTTCACCTCAAGTGATACCGAGCGACCATGTATACGCTTTAATTTCCAGTGACACCAAGAACATTCATATAAAGGAAGGGATAATCTTACAGGAGTGAAAACTGCCCTCATGGTCCATAACAGATAAATCATAATACAACACTTTCGTTTTGGTAAGAATGAAAGCGATCACTCGTGACACGACTCTTATAACCTCTGGGTCATCGCAGGTCACCCATCCCACCAGCAAGCAACACACGGACAAAGGAGGATCTCTATGAGAAACGAGAGGGGCCTCATGATGGTTATGAGAGAGATCATATTTAAAACAGATAAAGATCGATGACGATCGTTTGTCCTCGGGGACTTCAACTTGAAAGCAATAGAATGGGAGGCGTACGAAGCAAGTACGGAGAACATTTCGACAATCAGATTTATAAGTCTCATTCTGGTGACATTCCTGTATCAACACTTCAAGCAGGCCACGAGAATGAGGGAAGGGGATGTTCCGTCAGTACTGGATTTAATATTCATCATTCAAGAAGAAAAAAACATATTTGACATCTAATACCGCCCTCCCTTGGGAAATAGTGATCGTGTCCTTTTGTAAATTAAATATGCTTTACGATATATTTTATAATAGAATTGGGACATTGAAACAGTTATTAAACTCGATTTCAAGAGAGAACACTGTGGGGAACTTAGAAAATTCTTTATGAGTTTAAATGGACAGACTTTTTGCTAGGCAAGGAAGTAAGTGAAATGTATTCCAAATTTTGCGAAATATACGATGAACGAACACAACATTCATACCAAAACAGAGATGCGGGACATGAAAACAGGATTGGTTCAACAGAAATTGTGATAGGGCCAGCGAGGACAAGGTAAGAAACTTGGTTCAATATCGGAACAGGTTCAATGCCTGCAAACATACCAGGAATACAAGCAAGGAAGAAACAATTACACAGCGGTGAGGAGGTAGAAAAGAACTTTGAGATAGGTATAGCGGACAAATATAAAACAGATCCAGGCATTTCTTAAAACTAATTAAAAGCAAGCTGCATTTAAAGGATAAAATCCAGAGATTGAGAACGGGGAACAGGACAATTGATAATGGAAAAAGAAATGTGTGAAATGCTAAATGAACAGTTCCAAAGTGTGTTTGCACAAAATGAGGATTTCAGAGAGCTGGACGGATTCCAGATTACCAATTCCAGAGCTCACAATTGTGTTATCTGAAGACAAAGTGAAAAAATTACTTATAGATAACCTCTCCATAGTTATCTTCAAAAGTGACCGTTCATAATAAGCCTCAAGATTAACCCTCTATAATAATCCACAAAAATTTTTCTTCATAATAATTCACCCCAATAAAATCTATAATTAAGCAATATAATAATCATCCGAATAATCATCCACAATAACTTCATATAATAATTTCTTACAACAACCTCCTTCATGATATTCTGCAATAACCCTCCATATTAATTCAAAAAAATAACCATCAACAATAATCCACCAAAATAACTCTTCATTATAATTCCCCACATTAACACTTCCTAATAAGCCACTACAATAATCCTCAATTATATTAAACCACAATAACCATCTTCATTAACCTACCACAATAACTCTAGAAATTAATCCACCACAATAACCCTTCAAAATAATCTTCTGAAATAATCTTCTAATAATTACCACTAACACTATTAATAATAATTCACCACTTTAACTTTCAAAATTATTTACTACAATAACCTTCCCTTAAAATTCCTCACAATAATCCTCATCGCAATAAAATCACAATATCTTTATATATAAAAAATAATTTTTCTATATGAAATATTACGATAATTTTTTTTTAATATGGAACCATGTTGCAGCTCGTTGTGTTTAATTATTAATTGATTTTCTGTGTTTGGAATGTATAATAATGGTTGAAAAAAGAAAAAGGAAGAATGTCTCATCAGAAGGGCTCGTGCTGATGACCGTCAGGCCACCAGCGGCAGACCCCACTCTGAGGCCGTGACTTTTGCTAATTAGTCAAGACTCACCAAGTATTATATAGACCTTTACCTCAAGTGACCCCGAGAGACTATGAATACGCTTTAATTTCCAGTGACACCAAGAACATTCATATGAAGGAAGTGATAACGATACAGGAATGAAAACTGCCCTCATGGTACTTAACAGAGAAATCTTAATACAACACTCCTGTTATGGCAAGAATGAAAGCGATCACTCCTGATGCGACTGTTAGGACCTCTGGGTCAACAGAGGTCACCCGTGTGTGTTTACTTATATTACCATTAATCCACATTCGAAGGATTTACTCTTTTTATTAAGATTTCAGTCATAATCACTGTTCTTGATATTACGTGATATCTAGTTTCAAGTGATTTCACTTAGCCAGTTTATTGTCAGGGAGCCACGTGATCACAAAGTCATGTATACTGTTAAGCTCTCTAGACTGACAGCCACATGGTCATGTGGAGATGCTGCTCCAGCTTCAACAAGGTCATATGTTTTTGTAATTAGCTTGTGTGTCAACGAAGTGGTCAGTTATACTGAGAAGCTGCTTGTCTGACGACCAAGTGATCATGTTTGCTGTGGAGCTGGTTGTCTGACAACCAAGTGGTCATGTATATTGTACTTACCTAGTTTTGATTGCTAGGGTTGAGCTTCTGCTCTTTGGACCCGCATCTCAACTGTCAATCAGCTGATTCACATGTTTATGGGCCTATTGGGCTCCATCATATCTACATTTGGAACTCTGTTTGGAATCTGCCTCCACCACGTCACTTCCAAATGCATTCCATTTGTAAATAATCCACTCAAATAACTTATCTTAATAATCCACGAAAATACCCATCCAAAATAATCCACAAAAATAATACTCCTTATTAATCTACCAAAAGAGCGCTTTGTAATAATCCAACACAATAACTCCAAATAATAATCCAATACAATAACTCTAAATAATAATCTAATTCAATAACTCTAAATAATATTCTAATACAATAACTCTAAATAATAATTCAACACAATAACTATAAATAATAATCCAACACAATAAATGTTCATAATAATTATTCATAATAACCATCAATAATTATCTACTACAATAAACGTACTTAATAATCCACAATAATTATCTTCCGCCAATAGTCAACCAAAATAGCCCTTCACAATAATTACAAAAATAACTCTCCATATATTAGCCACAATTATAACCGTTCATATTAATTCTCAACAGTACCCCTTTTTTATATTCCAGCACTATAACCCTCAATAATACCCCCCCAAAGTAATCCTTTATAACAAGCCTCAAAAGAAACCTCCACAATAATACAAGAGAATAATCCTCCATAATAATCCATCACAATAACCTTTCAATGGAATCCACTACAATTACTCTCTAAAGTAACCTTCAACAGTTACCGTTCATAATAAGCCTCAAGAATAACCCTCTATAATAATCCACCAACCTTTTTTCTCATAATAATTCACCCCAATAAAATCCATAATTATGATATATATTAATCCTCTTAATAATCATCCACAATAACTCACCATAATAACCATTCACAAAAACTCGCCATTATAATTTCTTACAATAACCTCCTTCATGATATTCCACAATAAATCTCCATATTAATTCACCAAAAGAACCATCAACAGTAATCCACCAAAATAACAATCAACAATAATCCACCACAATAATTTTTCTTAATAATTCCCCACATTAACCGTTCCTAATTAGCCACTATAATAGTCCACAATTATATTAAACCACAATAACCCTCCTCATTAATTTACAACAATAACTCATCGTAATAATTTACCACAACAACCTGTTATAATAACCAATAACAATAACATTCCATAATAATCCTCCAAAATAAATCTCCAAAATAATCTACCAAAATAACTCTAGGAATTATTCCACCACAATAACCCTTCAAAATAATCTTTTTAATAATTACCACTAACACTATTAATAATAATTCACCACTTTAACTTCCAAATTATTTACTACAACAACCCTCCCTTAAAGTTCAGCACAATAACCTTCATTGTAGTAAAATCACAATTGCGTAATATATCAACGGAAATAATTTGGTTAATGTAGTAACTTGTGGAGTTGAAGTCACTCCATTGTCTCAAAATGATATTCATTGATATATCACGTCATTTTGATTTCATTGTGATCTGAGTCTATTGTAAGAGTGTGAACGTCATTACGGAACACCAGAGTGTGGTCGGGTTGGCTGTAAATCCCTGCTTGGGCTCCGGTTTGGGGATTCCAGAACCTTCCATTAAATTCAGCAGAGTTCTGGCTTGGTCGACTTATCATTCGTAATAATCTTTCTCAACATCACTATGTGTTATTACAACCTTTTTCTTTGGTATTGAAAAGAAAAAAATACTTTTTCAATATAAAATATTACGAGAATTTTTTTTAATATGAAACCATGTTGCAGTTCCTCGTGTTTACTTATTATTTGATTTCCTGTGTTTCGAGTTTTTATTAATAGGTTGAAAAATGAAAAAGGAAGAATATCTCACCATAGGGCTCGTGCTGATGACCGTCTGGCCACCAGCGGCAGACCACACTCTGAGGCCGTGACTCTTCCTAATTAGTCAAGACTCACCAAGTATTATATAGACCTTCACCTCAAGTTACACCGAGAGACCATGTATACGCTTTAATTTCCAGTGACACCAAGAACATTCATATGAAGGAAGTGATAACTTTACAGGAGTGAAAACTGCACTAATGGTACTTAACAGATAAATCTTAATACAACACTTCTGTTTTGGCAAGAATGAAAGCGATCACTCATGGCACGACTGTTATGACCTCTGGGTCGTCACAGGTCACCCATCCCACCAGCAAGCTACACACGGACAAAGGAGGAACTCTATGAGAAACGAGAGGGGGCCTCATGATGGTTATGAGAGAGATTATATTAAAAACAGATATAGATCGATGACGAGCGTTTGTCCTCGGGGACTTCAACTTGAAAGCAATAGAATGGGAGGCGTACAAATCAAGTACGGAGAACATTTCGATAATCAGATTTGTAAGTCTCATTCTGGAGACATTCATGTATCAACACGTCAAGCAGGCCACGAGAATGAAAGAAGGGGTTTTTCCGTCAATACTGGATTTAATATTCATCATTCAAGAAGAAGAAAACATATTTGACATCTAATACCGCCCTCCCTTGGGAAATAGTGATCGTGTCCATTTTAAATTAAATATGCTTTGCGATATATTCTATAATAGAATTGGGACATTGAAACAGTTATTAAACTCGATTTCAAGAGAGAACACTGTGGGGAACTTAGAAAATTCTTTAATGAGTTTAAATGGACAGACTTTTTGCTAGGTAAGGAAGTAAGTGAAATGTATTCCAAATTTTGCGAAATATACGCTGAAGGAACACAACATTCATACCAAAACAGACATGCGGGACCAGAAAAGAGGATTGGTTCAACAAAAATTGTGATAGGGCCAGAGAGGACTAGGTAAGAAAATTGGTTCAATATCAGAACAGGTTCAATGCCTGCAAATATACCAGGAATACAAGCAAGGAAGAAACAATTACACAACGGTGAGGAGGTAGAAACGAACTTTAAGATAGGTATAGCAGACATATATAAAACAGATCCAAGCATTTCTTAAAATTAATTAAAAGCCAGCTGCATTTAAAGGATAAAATCCAGAGATAGAGAACGGGGAACAGGACAATTGAGAATGGAAAAAGAAATGTGTGAAATGCTAAATGAACAGTTCCAAAGTGTGTTTGTACAAAATGAGGATTTCAGAGAGCTGAACGGATTCCAGATTACCAATTCCAGAGCATACAATTGTGTTATCTGAAGATAAAGTGAAAAAATTACACATACATAACCTCTCCAAAGTTATCTTCAAAAGTGACCGTTCACAATAAGCCTCAAGGTTAACCCTCAATAATAATCCACCAAAATTTTTCCTCATAATAATTCACCCCAATAAAATCTATAATTAAGCCTTATAATAATCCTCTTAATAATCGTCCACAATAAATTCATATAATAATTTCTTACAACAACCTCCATTATGATATTCTGCAATAACCCTGCATATTAATTCATGAAAATAACCATCAACAATAATCCACGAAAAAAACTCTTCATTATAATTCCCCACATTAACCCCTCCTAATAAGCCACTACAATAATCCTCAATTATATTAAACCACAATAACCCTCTTCATTAACCTACCACAATAACTCTAGAAATTAATCCACCACAATAACCCTTCAAAATAATCTTCTGAAATATTCTTCTAAATAATTACCAATAACACTATTAATAATAATTCACCACTTTAACTTTCAAAATTATTTACTACAATAACCTTCCCTTAAAATTCCTCACAATAATCCTCATCGCAATAAAATCACAATATCTTTATATATAAAAAAAATACTTTTTCTATATGAAATATTACGAGAATTATTTTTTTAATATGGACCCATGTTGCAGCTCCTTGTGTTTAATTATTAAATGATTTTCTGTAATTGGAATGTATATTAATAGGTTGAAAAAAGAAAAAGGAAGAATGTCTCATGAGAAGGGCTCGTGCTGACGACCGTCAGGCCACCAGCGGCAGACCCCCACTTTGATGCCGTGACCCTTTCTAATTAGTCAAGACTCACCAAGTACTATATAGACCCTTACCTCAAGTGACCCCAAGAGACTATGAATACGCTTTAATTTCCAGTGACACCAAGAACATTCATATGAAGGAAGTGATAACGATACAGGAGTGAAAACTGCCCTCATGGTACTTAACAGAGAAATCTTAATACAACACTCCTGTTATGGCAAGAATGAAAGCGATCACTCCTGATACGACTGTTAGGACCTCTGGGTCATCAGAGGACACCCGTGTGTGTGTTTACTTATATTACCATTAATCCACATTCGAAGGATTTACTCTTTTTATTAAGATTTCAGTCATAATCACTGTTCTTGATATTACATGATATCTAGTTTCACGTGATATCACTTAGCCAGTTTATTGTCAGGGAGCCACGTGATCACAAAGTCATGTATACTGTTAAGCTCTCTAAACTGACAGCCACGTGGTCATGTGGAGATGCTGCTCCAGCTTCAACAAGGTCATATGTTTTTGTAATTAGCTTGTGTGTCAACGAAGTGGTCAGTTATACTGAGAAGCTGCTTGTCTGACGACCAAGTGATCATGTATGCTGTGGAGCAGTTGTCTGACAACCAAGTGGTCATGTATATTGTACTTACCTACTTTTGATTGCTGGGGTTGAGCTTCTGCTCTTTGGTCCCGCATCTCAACTGTCAATCAGCTGATTCACATGTTTGTGGGCCTATTGGGCTCCATCATATCTACATTTGGAACTCTGTTTGGAATCTGCCTCCACCACGTCACTTCCAAATGCATTCCATTTGTAAATAATCCAGTCAAATAACTTATCTCAATAATCCACGAAAATAGCCCTCCACAATAATCCACAATAATAATACTCCATATTAATCTACCAAAATAGCGCTTTGTAATAATCCAACACAATAACTCCAAATAATAATCCAATACAATGACTCTAAATAATATTCTAATACAATAACTCTAAAAAATAATTCAACACAATTACTATAAATAATAATCCAACACAATAAATGTTCATAATAATTATTCATAATAACCATCAATAATTATCTACTACAATAAACGTACCTAATAATCCACAACAATAATCTACCGCCAATAGTCAACCAAAATAGCCCTTCACAATAATTACAAAAATAACTCTCCAAATATTAGCCACAATAATAACCGTTCATATTAATTCTCAACAGTACCCTCTTTTTTATATTCGAGCACTATAACCCTCAATAATACCCCCCCCAAAGTAATCCTTTATAACAAGCCTCCAAAGAAACCTCCACAATAATACAAGAGAATAATCCTCCATAATAATCCATCACAATAACCTTTCATAAGAATCCACTACAATACCTCTCCAAAGTAACCTTCATCAGTTACCGTTTATAATAAGCCTCAAGAATAACCCTCTATAGTAATCCACCAACATTTTTTCTCATAATAATTCACCCCAATAAAATCTTTAATTATGATATATAATAATCCTCTTAATAATCATCCACAATAACTCACCATCATAACCGTTCACAAAAACTCGCCATAATAATTTATTACAATAACCTACTTCATGATATTCCACAATAACTCTCCATATTAATTCACCAAAATAACCATCAACAATAATCCACCAAAATAACAATCAACAATAATCCACCACAATAATTTTTCTTAATAATTCCCCACATTAACCGTTCCTAATTAGCCACTATAATAGTCTACAATTATATTAAACCACAATAACCCTCCTCATTAATCTACAACAATAACTCATCGTAATAATTCACCACAACAACCTGTTATAATAACCAATAACAATAACTTTCCATAATAATCCACCAAAATAAATCTCCAAAATAATCTACCATAATAACTCTAGGAAATAATCCACTACAATAACCCTTCAAAATAATATTCTGAAATAATCTTTTTAGTAATTACCACTAACACTATTAATAATAATTCACCACTAACACTATTAATAATAATTCACCACTAACACTATTAATAATAATTCACCACCTTAACTTTCAAATTTATTTACTACAAAAACCCTCCCTTAAAATTCACCACAATAACCTTCATTGTAGTAAAATCACAATTCCGTCATATATCAATGGAAATAATTTGGGTAATGTAGTGACTTGTGGAGTTGAAGTTTCTCCATTGTCTTAAAATGATATTCATTGATATATCACGTCATTGTGATTTAATTCTGATCTGAGTCTATTGAACGTCATTACGGAAGACTAGAGTGTGGCCGGGTTGGCTGTAAAACCCTGGTTGGGCTCCAGTTTGGGGATTCCAGAACCTTTCATTAAATTCAGCAGAGTTCTGGCTTGGTCAACTTATTATTCGTAATAATCTTTCTCAACATCAGGATGTGTTATTACAACCTTTTTCTTTGGTATTGAAAAGGACAAAATACTTTTTCAATATAAAATATTACGAGAATTTTTTTTAATATGGAACCATGTTGCAGCTACTTGTGTTTACTTATTAATTGATTTCCTGTCTTTGGCATTTTTATTAATAGGTTGAAAAAGAAAAGGAAGAGTATCTCATCGTAGGGCTCGTGCTGATGACCGTCCGGCCACCAGCGGCAGACCCCACTCTGAGGCAGTGACTCTTCCTAATTAGTCAAGACTAATCAAGTATTATATAGACCTTCACTTCAAGTTACCCCGAAAGACTATGTATACTCTTCAATTTCCAGTGACACCAAGAACATTCATCTGAAGGAAATGATAATCTTACAGGAGTGAAAACTGCCCTCATGGTACTTAACAGTGAAATCTTAATACAACACTCCTGTTATGGTAAGAATGAAAGCGATTACTCGTGACACGACTGTTATGACCTCTGGATGATCACAGGTTATCCATCACACAAGCAAGCAACACACGGAGAAAGGAGGAACTGTGTGACAAACGAGAGGGACCTCATGATGGTCATAAGAGAGATTATAGTAAAAACAGATAAAGATAAATGATGATTGTTGGTCCTCGGGGACTTCAATTTGAAAGCAATAGACTGGGAGACGTACGAAGCAAAAATGGAGAACATTTCGACAATCAGATTTGTAAGCCTCATTCTTGAGACATTCATGTATTAACACGTCAAGCAGGCCACGAGAATGAGGGAAGGGGATGTACCTTCGATACTGGATATAATATGCATCAGGAAAGAAGAAGATATATTTCACATCTAGTACCGCCCACCCTTGGGAAAGAGTGATCGTGTCCTGTCGTAAATTAAATATGCTTTGCGATATATACTATAATAGAATTGGGACATTGAAACAGTTATTAAACTCGATTTCAAGAAAGAACACTGTGGGGAACTTAGAACATTCTTTAATGTGTTTAAATGGACAGATTTGTTGCTAGGCAAGGAAGTAAGTGAAATGTATTCCAAACTTTGCGAAATATACGATAAAGGAACACAACATTTATATCAAAACAGAGATGCAGGACATGAAAACAGGATTGGTTTAACATTAATTGTGATAGGGCCCGAGAGGACAGGGTAAGAAAATTGGTTCAATATCGGAACAGGTTCAATACCTGCAAACATACCAGCAATACAAGCAAGGGAGAAACATTTACACAGCGTTGAGGAGGCAGAAAAGAACTTTGGGAAAGGTATAGCGGACAAATATAAAACAGATCCAGGCATTTTTTTAAATAATTAAAAGCAAGCTGCATGTAAAGGATAAAATCCAGAGAGTGAGAACGGGGAACAGGACAATTGAGAATGGAAAAAGACATGTGTGATATGCTAAATGAACAGTTCCAAAGTGTTTGTACAAAAATGAGGATTTCAGAGAGCTGAACCAAAAAACAATTCCAGAGCACGCAATTGAGGTATCTCAAGACAAAGTGAAAAAATTACTCAAGGGGCTAGGAAGAAATAAAGCAGTTGGCTTGCTGCGAGAATGTGCAACTGAGCTGAGCATTCCACTCCAATTAATATTTCAGAAATCCTTGTGCACAGGAATATTACCAGATATATGGAAAAAGATAAACATAGTACCAATCTATAAAAATGATAGTCGAAAGGATCCTCTAAGTTATTGACCCGTATTACTTACAAGCGAAGTAGTTAAAACCCCAGAAAAAATAGTTAAAGGTAAATGGATTAAAAACTTCGAGATTAATGACATAATAACGGAGAGAAACAAGGGTTTTCGAACCGGATGATCCTGTATAACAAATCTACTTACTTTTTTTGATAGAGCCACAGAGATAATACAGGAAAGCGGTGCCTGGGTTGACTGTGTCTCTCTGGACCTAAAAAAAAAAAAATGGCTTTTGACAGAGTCCCACATAAGAGGCGATTCTGGAATCTGAAACATGCCGGCGGGGTGACAGGAAGACTTCTGACAAGGATGAAAAATGTTCTAACTGACAGACTGATGAGGACAGTAATCAGAAACAATGTATCTGACTGGAGGAGAGTTACTAGTGGAGAACCACAGGATTTAGTTCTTGAACAAGCATCGTCTTACCTCCATAATTATCCAGCACAGTAAACCTACAACTTAATCCACGAAAATAAGCACAAATAATAATCTTCAACATTAACCTTTAATAATAAACTTCAACAATAACCCTTCATAATCATCCTCAACAATAACGTAAAATAATATCCACAACAATAATTCTCCAAAATTTTCATACAGAATAATGATAATAATCAATAATTATTCTCTCTAATAAGACACAACAATCACCCCTCCACAATAATAACCCGCAATATTCCTCCTTAATAAACCCCCAAAATAACCCTCAATAATAATCGGGCACAATAATCCTTCATAATAATCCATCACAATAACCCTACATATTAACCCTCAACAATAAACCTGCACAATAACCCTAAACAATGACTCTCCATGTTTATTTCTCACAATAACTTAAATAATCTACCAAAATCACCTTCAACAATAATACAATTCTAATAATAATTCACCACAAAACACTTTTATAATAATTCAACAGAATAAACCTCCATAGTAATCTATTATAATTCTTTTCCAGACATAGGATGAAAAAAACAAAAAGGAAGATATGTACACTTGTTTGGGCTCGAGCTGTCGACCGTCCGGCTACCGGCTGCAGACCCCACTCTGAGACCGTGACTCTTCCTTATTAATTAAGACTCACCAAGTATTATATAGACCTTCACCTCAAGTGACCCCGAGAGACCATGTATACGCTTTAATTTCCAGTGACACCAAGAACATTCATCTGAAGGAAGTGATAACCTTACTGGAGTGAAAATTGCCCTCATGGAAATTAACAGAGAAAACTTAATACAACACTCCTGTTATGGTAAGAATGAAAGTGATCACTCTTGACACGACTGTTATGACCTCTGGGTCATCAGAGGTCACCCGTGTGTGTGTTTACTTATATTACCATTAATCAACATTCGAAGGATTTACTTTTTTATGATGAAATCAGTCATAAACGTTAGTAGATATCTCGTGTACAGTAATTGTCATACAGCCACGTGATCACATAGTCATGTATACAGAGGAGCTGCTTGTCTGACAACCAAACGATCTTGTATATTGTACTTACGTAGTTGTGATTGCGGAGGGACTAAGCATCTGCTCTTTAGTCCCACATCTCAACTGTCAATCAAGTGATTCACATGATTCTGGGCCTATTGGGCTCGATAATATCTTCAATTATAACTGTATGGAATCTGCCTCCATAACATAACTTCCAAATGCATTCCATTTGTAAATATTCAAAGGAAATATTTTATCTTAATAATCCACTAAAATTGCCCTCCACAATAATCCACAAAAATAATACTCCATATTAATTCACCAAAATAACGTTTTGTAATAATCCTACACAATAACGTTTTGTAATAAGCCAACACAATACCGTTTTGTAATAATCCAACACAATAACTCTAAATAATTATTCAACAATATAACTCTAAATAATTATCTATCACAATAACTCTAAATAATACACCAATAAAATAACTCTAAATATTAATCCAACAAAATAACTCTAAATAATAATCCAACACAATAACTCTAAATAATAATCCTACACAATAAATGTCCATAATAATTATTCATAATAACCATCAATATTATCTACTACAATTTACGTACCTAATAATCCACAACAATAACCCTCCGCAATAGTCAACCAAAATAGTCCTCAACAATAATCACAAAAATAACTCTCCAGATATAATACACAATAATAACCGTCAATAATAATTCTCAACAATAACCCTTATTAATAATCAGGCACTATAACCCTCAATAATAACCCACCAAAGTAATCCTTCATAATAAGCCTAAAAAAAATTACAAGAGAATAATCCTCCATGATAATCCATCAAAATAACCTTTCATAGGAATCCACCACTGTTACGAACCTAAATTCCACTCCCGACCACGAAGCCATGAAGTCCACGCCATCTGAGAGTCCGATCCCGAAAACCCCACAATATGGACAACACCATCTAGAGGTGACAGGATATGCCGGCAACAGGCGTTGGATTCCTGTCCTAGTCAGCTCGTGACGTAGCCGCTGCTGACCTCTGGTGAGGTGGGGCTTAGACAGTGAACGCCATCTATGGAGCTGGACGTTTCTGTCTAAGCTAGTAAGTGAAGTTTCCTAGTGGCCCCATGTAGTGTCTTCAGTACTGATGACGTGTCTACTTTCAGAGTCAACCTAGGACGGTTGGGAGGTACGTGGAATCAGTCTACCCAAGGCAGCCATGGTCTCTTCACCAGTCTGCTTTGTAGAAGCTGTGAGACACCCCCCGGACGAACTCTGCTGAGTGTATGATTGCCTGGCTGAGGAGTGGCAGTAACGGGATTCGCCGTATCCAGGGCTGGCTGGTGGAAGAGACCACCCACTGAGGTGAATACCGAGGAGGGTGACCAGCGAGTCACACGAGGCTCCTCCCTAGGGCTCGCAACACTAGTATTAGTCAAGGAGTGGCCTGACAGGGAAGCTGACTAGTACCTGCCAGCTACAGGCTGGACCGTGGTTGTAGGCCATCACGACGAGGCACCCAGTGGGATTGTGGTTTGGCTGGCCTGTGGCCAGGGTGGATTCATCGTGGGTTCTGGGCCACAGAGGAGGAGACCAGGAAAGTCTACCCAGAGGGAGCGTCGCCGAGAGTCCAGTGTCTTCAGAAGAAAACGAAGCTGTATATAATTGTGTAGTAATAATTCCCGTGTGTGACTTTTTACATATGGTGGTGGGAATATAAATATAAATATATATGCAGGCGACTGTATAAATATATACGGGAATATAAATATAAATATATATGCAGGTGAACCTTATATATATATATATATATATATATATATATATATATATATATATATATATATATATATATATATATATATATATATATATATATAATATATATATATATATATATATATATATATATATATATATATATATATATATATATATATATAACTGAAAACTCTCACCCCAGAAGTGACTCGAACCCATACTCCCAGAAGCAACGCAACTGGTATGTACAAGACGCCTTAATCCACTTGACCATCACGACCGGACATAATGAGGTGATAGCCGAGGCTATATGAACCACCCCACCGCCGGCACTCGGATAGTTATCTTGGGCATAGCATTTTACCAAATCACCTCATTCTTTGGGGCACACGTGAGGAACACAAATGCGCATTTGTGTTCCTCACGTGTGCCCCAAAGAATGAGGTGATTTGGTAAAATGCTATGCCCAAGATAACTATCCGAGTGCCGGCGGTGGGGTGGTTCATATAGCCTCGGCTATCACCTCATTATGTCCGGTCGTGATGGTCAAGTGGATTAAGGCGTCTTGTACATACCAGTTGCGTTGCTTCTGGGAGTATGGGTTCGAGTCACTTCTGGGGTGTGAGTTTTCACGCATTTGTGTTCCTCACGTGTGCCCCAAAGAATGAGGTGATTTGGTAAAATGCTATGCCCAAGATAACTATCCGAGTGCCGGCGGTGGGGTGGTTCATATAGCCTCGGCTATCACCTCATTATGTCCGGTCGTGATGGTCAAGTGGATTAAGGCGTCTTGTACATACCAGTTGCGTTGCTTCTGGGAGTATGGGTTCGAGTCACTTCTGGGGTGTGCGTTTTCAGTTGCATATGTCCTGGGGACCATTCAGGCTTGTTCGCATATATATATATATATATATATATATATATATATATATATATATATATATATATATATATATATATATATATATATATATATATATATATATATATATATATGTCGTACCTAGTAGCCAGAACGCACTTCTCAGCCTACTATGCAGGGCCCGATTTGCCTAATAAGCCAAGTTTTCCTGAATTAATGTATTTTCTCTAGTTTTTTTCTTATGAAATGATAAAGCTACCCATTTCATTATGTATGAGGTCAATATTTTTTTATTGGAGTTAAAATTAACGTAGATATATGACCGAACCTAACCAACCCTACCTAACCTAACCTAACCTATCTTTATAAGTTAGGTTAGGTTAGGTAGCAGAAAAAGTTAGGTTAGGTTAGGTTAGGTAGGTTAGGTAGTCGAAAAACAATTAATTCGTGAAGACTTGGCTTATTAGGCAAATCGGGCCTTGCATAGTAGGCTGAGAAGTGCGTTCTGGCTACTAGGTACGACATATATATATATATATATATATATATATATATATATATATATATATATATATATATATATATATATATATATATATATATATATATATATATATATATATATATATATATATATAACAATCTTTGGACAACACCCACCAGTGAGACTCGAACCCAGAAAGCACAACTACCTTCCAGTAGCTGCCATAACTAGTATGCTTTAACCCACTACACCATCAGACCCTACAAAAGAAGTAGAGACTTCGAGATATATATACATCTCAAACATCTCCACTTCCCGAGGGCACCAGATGAGTGTGAGGTTAGTCTGCATTTTTCGTCAAGCCACTGTCAATGTGAGAGCACTCGTGTCCAGCTTATAAGCCTATACTTGCATAAACCACAAGGGAAGATTAACAATCTTTGGACAACACCCACCAGTGAGACTCGAACCCAGAAAGCACAACTACCTTCCAGTAGCTGCCATAACTAGCATACTAGTTATATGCATACTAGCATATGCAAGTATAGGCTTATAAGCTGGACACGAGTTCTCTCACATTGACAGTGGCTTGACGAAAAATGCAGACTAACCTCACACTCATCTGGTGCCCTCGGGAAGTGGAGATGTTTGAGATGTATATATATCCCGAAGTCTCTACTTCTTTTGTAGGGTCTGATGGTGTAGTGGGTTAAAGCATACTAGTTATGGCAGCTACTGGAAGGTAGTTGTGCTCTCTGGGTTCGAGTCTCACTGGTAGGTGTTGTCCAAAGATTGTTAATCTTCCCTTGTGGTTTATGCAAGTATAGGCTTATAAGCTGGACACGAGTTCTCTCACATTGACAGTGGCTTGACGAAAAATGCAGACTAACCTCACACTCATCTGGTGCCCTCGGGAAGTGGAGATGTTTGAGATGTATATATATCTCGAAGTATCTACTTCTTTTGTAGGGTCTGATGGTGTAGTGGGTTAAAGCATACTAGTTATGGCAGCTACTGGATGGTAGTTGAACTTTCTGGGTTCGAGTCTCACTGGTGGGTGTTGTCCAAAGATTGTTAATCTTCCCTTGTGGTTTATGCAAGTATAGGCTTATATATATATATATATATATATATATATATATATATATATATATATATATATATATATATATATATATATATATATATATATATATACATATATATATATATATATATATATATATATATATATATATATATATATATATATATATATATTCATATATATATATATATATATATATATATATATATATATATATATATATATATATATATATATATATATATATATATATATATATATATATTATTAAATATGACCGAAAAAGTAAGATTAATAATTCTAACACGAATTTTCTCAATCTTTCGTACATTACGCTTCACTGTTGGAGGTAAATCAAAAATCACTTCTCCAAAATTCATTTTTATTTCTTGTCTGACGCGACACGGGTGCGTCAGACTAGAAATAAAAATGAATTTTGGAGAAGTGATTTTTGATTTACCTCCAACAGTGAAGCGTAATGTACGAAAGATTGAGAAAATTCGTGTTAGAATTATTAATCTTACTTTTTCGGTCATATTTAATAATATATGTCTACAGGAAAGACTGCTACCAAAATATACTAATATATATATATATATATATATATATATATATATATATATATGTCGTACCTAGTAGCCAGAACGCACTTCTCAGCCTACTATATATATATATATATATATATATATATATATATATATATATATATATATATATATATATATATATATATATATATATATATATATATATATATATATATATATATATATATATATATATTAGTATATTTTGGTAGCAGTCTTTCCTGTAGACATATTTTATTAAATATGACCGAAAAAGTAAGATTAATAATTCTAACACGAATTTTCTCAATCTTTCGTACATTATGCTTCACTGTTGGAGGTAAATCAAAAATCACTTCTCCAAAATTCATTTTTATTTCTAGTCTGACGCGACACGGGCGCGTTTCGTAAAACTTATTACATTTTCAAAGACTTCACAAATACACAACTGATTAGAACTTGCATTTCCCTGATTTTATATCTACATTTGAGTGAGGTGGGAAGGGTGATGTGGCATTACATTTGAGTGAGGTGGGAAGGATGATGTGGCATTAGAGGATATTAATAGGGTATTAAAAGTATCAACACAAGACAGAACACGAAACAATGGATATTGAATAGAAGTGTTTGTAGAAAGCCTATTGGTCCATATTTCTTGATGCTTCTATATTGGAGCGGAGTCTTGAGGTGGGTAGAATATAGTTGTGCAATAATTGGCTGTTGATTGCTGGTGTTGACTTCTTGATGTGTAGTGCCTCGCAAACGTCAAGCCGCCTGCTATCGCTGTATCTATCGATGATTTCTGTGTTGTTTACTAGGATTTCTCTGGCGATGGTTTGGTTATGGGAAGAGATTATATGTTCCTTAATGGAGCCCTGTTGTTTATGCATCGTTAAACGCCTAGAAAGAGATGTTGTTGTCTTGCCTATATACTGGTTTTTTTGGAGCTTACAGTCCCCAAGTGGGCATTTGAAGGCATAGACGACGTTAGTCTCTTTTAAAGCGTTCTGTTTCGTGTCTGGAGAGTTTCTCATGAGTAGGCTGGCCGTTTTTCTGGTTTTATAGTAAATCGTCAGTTGTATCCTCTGATTTTTGTCTGTAGGGATAACGTTTCTATTAACAATATCTTTCAGGACCATTTCCTCTGTTTTATGAGCTGTGGAAAAGAAGTTCCTGTAAAATAGTCTAATAGGGGGTATAGGTGTTGTGTTAGTTGTCTCTTCGGAGGTTGCATGGCTTTTCACTTTCCTTCTTATGATGTCTTCGATGAAACCATTGGAGAAGCCGTTATTGACTAGAACCTGCCTTACCCTACAGAGTTCTTCGTCGACTTGCTTCCATTCTGAGCTGTGGCTGAGAGCACGGTCGACGTATGCGTTAACAACACTCCTCTTGTACCTGTCAGGGCAGTCGCTGTTGGCATTTAGGCACATTCCTATGTTTGTTTCCTTTGTGTAGACTGCAGTGTGGAAACCTCCGCCCTTTTCCATGACTGTTACATCTAGAAAAGGCAGCTTCCCATCCTTTTCCGTCTCGTAAGTGAAACGCAGCACGGAACTCTGCTCAAATGCCTCCTTCAGCTCCTGCAGATGTCTGACATCAGGTACCTGTGTAAAAATGTCGTCAACATACCTGCAGTATATGGCCGGTTTCAAGTTCATGTCGACTAAGACTTTTTGCTCAATGGTACCCATGTAGAAGTTTGCAAACAGGACACCTAGGGGAGAACCCATAGCGACCCCATCTACTTGCTTATACATATGCCCATCCGGGCTCAAGAAGGGTGCCTCTTTAGTACAAGCTTGGAGTAGTTTCCTCAGAATACTTTCTGGCATGTCAAGAGGAGTACAGGCTGGATCACGATACACTCTGTCGGCTATCATTCCGATATATATATATATATATGTCGTACCTAGTAGCCAGAATGCACTTCTCGGCCTAATATGCAAGGCCCGATTTGCCTAATAAGCCAAGTTTTCCTGAATTAATATATTTTCTCTAATTTTTTTCTTATGAAATGATAAATCTACCCACTAATTCACCGCTTTAACTTTCAAAATTATTTACTACAATAACCCTCCCTAAAAATTCACCACAATAACCCTCATTTTTGTAAAATTACAATGACATCACATATCAATGGAAATAATTTTAGGGTAATGTAGTGAATTAAGGAGTAAAAGTCACTCAATTCTCTCAAAATGATATTCATTGATATATCTCGTCATTGTGATTTCATTGTGATCTGTGTCTATTGGAAGAGTGTGAACGTCATTACCGAAGGCCAGAGTGTCGTCGGGATGGCTGTAAAACCCTGGTTGGGTTCCGGTTTGGAGCCTCCAGAACATTCTTTAAATTCAGTAGAGTTCTGGCTCTGTCAACTTATCTTTCGTAATTATCTTTCTCAACATCAGTATGTGTTATTGAAACCCGTTTCTTTGTTATTGAATAAGAAATAATACTTTTTCCATATGAAATATTATGAGAAAAACCTTATTATATGGAACCCTGTTGCAGCTCCTTGTGTCTACTTATTAATTGGTTTCCTTTGTTTGATATTTATATTAATAGGATAAAAAAAAATTAAAAAGGAAGAGATCTACTCAACATGCGCTCGAGCTGACGACCGTCCAGCCACCGGTGGCAGACCCCACTCTTAGGCCGTGACTCTTCCTAATTAGTCAAGACTCACTAAATATTATATAGACCTTCATCTCAAGTGACCCCGAGACACCATGTATAAGTTAATTTCCAGTGACACCAAGAACATTCATCTGAAGGAAGTGATAACCTTTCAGGAGTGAAAACTGTCCTCTTGGTAATTAACAGAAAAATATTAATAGAACACTCCTGTTATGGTACGAATGAAAGTGATCACTCGTGACACAACTGTTATGACCTTTGGGTCATCAGAGGTCACCCGTGTGTGTGTTTACTTATATTACCACTAATCAATATTCGAAGATTTACTCTTTTTTATTAAGAAATCAGTCATAAACGTAGTAGATATCTCGTGGACAGTAATTGTCATACAGCCACGTGATCACATAAGTCATGTATACAGAGGAGCTGCTTGTCTGACAACCAAGCGATCTTGTATATTGTACTTACCAAGTTGTGATTGCGGGGGGGGGGGGGTTTGGGCATCAGCTCTTTAGTTCCACATCTCAACTGTCAATCAACTGATTCACATGATTCTGGGCCTATTGGGCCCCATAATATCTACAATTGTAACTGTATGGAGTCTGCCTCCATAACATAACTTCCAAATGCATTCCATTTGTAAATAATCCACGAAAATAATTTATCTTAATAATCCACGAAAATAGCCCTCCACAATAATCCACAAAAATAATACTCCAGATTAATTCACCAAAATAACGTTTTGTAATAATCCAACACAATAACGATTCGTAATAATCCAACACAATAACGTTCTGTAATAATCCAACACGATAACTTTTTGTAATAATCCAACACAATAACGGTTTGTAATAATCCAACATAATAACACTAAATAATAATTCAACAATATAACTCTAAATAATAATCCATCTCAATAACTCTAAATATTTATCCAATAAAACAACTCTAAATAATAATCCAACACAATAACGCTAAATAATAATCCTACACAATAAATGTCCTTAATAATTATTCATAATAACCATCAATAATTATCTACTACAATCAACGTACCTAATAATCCACAACATTAACCCTCCGCAATAGTCAACCAAAATAGCCCTCAACAATAATAAAAAAATAACTCTCCAGATATAAGCCACAAAATAACCGTCAATAATAATTCTCAACAATAACCCTTTTTAATAATCCAGCTCTATAAGCCTCAATTATAACCTACCAAAGTAATCTTTCATAATAAGCCTAAAAAAACTACAAGAGAATAATCCTCCATGATAATCCATCACAATAACCTTTCTTAAGAATTCACCACAATAACTCTCCATAGTAATCTTCAACAGTAACCTTTCATAATAAGCCTCAAGAATAACCCTCTATAATAATCCCCCAAAATTTTTCCTCATAATTATTCATCCCAATAAAATCCATAATTATGCAATATAATAATCCTCTTAATAATCATCCACAATAACTCACCATAATAACCATCTTCAATAACTCACAATAATAATTTCTTTCAATAACCTCCTGCATGATATTTCACAATAACCCTCCATATTAATTCACCAAAATACCCATAACAATAATCCCCCACAATAACTCTCCATAATAAGTCCCCATATTAACCCTTCCTAATAAGCTACTACAATAATCCTCAATTATATTAAACCACAATAACCCTCCTCAATAATCTACAACAATAACTCTCGGAATTAATCCACCATAATAACCCTTCAAAATATTCTTCTGAAATAACCTTCTAAAAAATTACCACTAACAATATTAATAATAATTCACCACTTTAACTTTCAAAATTATTTACTACAATAACCCCTCACAGTCTTACCTGGGACGCGGTCGGGTCAAGAAGTACCTGCTCCGCGACTAGGGGTGAGTTTAGTGTTGGTGTTTAGCTCAGTCTACACATAAGGAGACTGACTAGTATCAATCGCCTTCTACACATCTCCCCCCATGCTGGGTACTGAGATGGAGACTCAGTCTCCAGAAGAACTGGCTACTTCCCACGGCAATATTAACATGGACTCAGAAAGCAGTCAGTCAGTCGAGGAGGGTGAGTTTCAAAAAGTTCTAACCAAGCAACAGAAGAAACGAAGAAGACAGGATGTAAGGCGTAGTGTTGACAGTGATAGTACACATAACGCAAACGACAAGAGAATGAAGAACGACGCCGAGACTGATCAAACCAGTGTCGACGAACGGACAGAACGGTGTCAGGAAGGTGAGGGTCAGCGGAGGTGGAGGCTTGTCCTTCCCTTTCTCATTCACACTGGCCTATCATCACAAGTTTTGGAAGTTTGATGAGCTGGAAAATCCGGGTACCAATGAAAGCACGAGCTTCATACATGGAACTCTGACAGTGGATGGGAAGAAGATTGTAATCTTGATACTCTACAATCCCCCACCAAACAGTAGAAGGCCCAGGCAGGAGTACGAGGACAGCAACAAGGCATGTATAGATGAACTGCAGAGGGCAGTAACTTTAGAGCATAGAATGAGAGCGAAGCTGCTGGTCATGGGGGACCTAAATCACGGAGAGATAGATTGGGAAACGAGGAATCCCCATGGCGGGGAGGAGACCTGGGGAGCGAAGCTGGTAGACATTATTGACAGGAATTTCCTAACACAGCATGTGAAAGAAGATACTAGGGAAAGAGGAGGGGATACGCCCAGCCTATTAGGTCTCATTTTCACCCAGAATGTAGAAGACATCGAGCAGTTGGAACATGAAATACCACTAGGAGCTAGTGACCATTGTGTCCTAGTCCTTGACTACATGATGGAGCTTAAAATTGTGACCAAAGGACAAGAGGTCCGGGAAAGGAGACTTGATTACAGAAAAGGGGACTACAGAAGGATAAGGGACTACCTGGGAGGAGTGCAGTGGGAGGAAGAACTTAGAGGAAAAACAGTGCAAGGTATGATGAACCAAGTCATATTGAAATGCAAGGAGGCTGAAGAGATATTTATTCCAACAATAAAGGAAAAAAGCAGGAGGGAATATAATAACCCATGGTTTAATAGACAGTGTCAGGAAGCAAAGGTGAGAAGCAGGAGGGAGTGGAGGAAGTACAGAAGACAAAGGACAGAGGACAACAGGATTAGATGTAACAGAGCTAGGAATGATTACATTAACATAAGACGAGTGTCGGAAAGAAATTATGAGAATGATATTGCAGTCAAAGCGAAAAAGCAACCTAAATTACTACATAGCCATATAAGAAGGAAGATGTCGGTAAATGACCAAGTGACAAGACTGAGGAAAACAGAAGGGGCATATACAGAAAGCGACAAGGAAATCTGCGAGGTACTGAATGCAAAATTCCATGGAGTGTTCACAACCGAGCCTGAGCAGCTCCCATTGTTAGAAGAGATTACCCAAGATGAAAAACTATCAGATATATAGGTGACAGCAGAGGATGTAATGAAACAGTTGACAACACTGGATGCAAATAAAGCTGTTGGACCAGACAAAGTATCACCGTGGATACTTAAAGAGGCAGCGCAGGCTCTCAGCGTGCCTCTGGAAATGATCTTTAATGAGTCACTTATGTCGGGAGAATTACCCAGTTGCTGGAAGGAGGCAAATGTCGTACCGATTTTCAAAAAAGGTGATAGGGAGGAGGCACTTAACTACAGACCCGTATCACTGACAAGCATCCCCTGCAAAATACTTGAAAGAATAATTAGGCTAAGACTTGTTGAGCACCTGGAGAGCATTGGGTTTGTAAACAAGCACCAACATGGGTTCTGGACAGGGAAATCATGCCTAACAAATCTTTTAGAATTCTATGATAAAGTAACAAGGATAAGGCAGGACAGAGAAGGCGGGGCAGACTGCATATTTCTTGACTGCCAAAAGGCCTTTGATACAGTACCGCACATGAGACTGCTATTCAAACTTGAGAGGCAGGCTGGAGTAAGCGGAAAGGCCCTAGTATGGGTGAAGAACTACCTAACAGGAAGGAGCCAGAGGGTAATGGTAAGGGGCGAGAAGTCGGACTGGCGAACAGTAACAAGTGGAGTACCTCAAGGATCGGTGCTGGGACCAATCCTCTTTCTAATTTGCGTAAATGATATGTTTACAGGAGTGGAATCATACATGTCAATGTTTGCGGATGACGCAAAATTAATGAGAAGAGTTGTGACAGACGAGGATTGTAGGATCCTCCAAGAGGACTTAAACAGGCTGCAGAGATGGTCAGGGAAATGGCTACTGGAGTTTAACACCAGTAAATGTAAAGTTATGGAAATGGGATCAGGTGACAGGAGACCAAAGGGACAGTACACAATGAAGGGGAACAGCCTACCTGTAACGATTCGAGAAAGAGACCTGGGAGTGGATGTGACACCTAATCTAACTCCTGAGGCACATATAAATAGGATAACGACAGCAGCGTACTCTACACTGGCGAAAATTAGAACTTCATTCAGAAACCTAAATGAGGAGGCTTTTAGGGCGCTTTACACTGCCTACGTGAGACCCGTCTTAGAGTATGCCGCGCCATCATGGAGCCCCCACCTGAAGAAACACATAAAGAAACTGGAGCAGGTTCAGAGGTTTGTGACGAGGCTTGTCCCAGAGTTACGAGGGATGGGATATGAAGAGCGGCTGAAGGAACTGAACCTTACGACACTAGAGAAAAGAAGGGAGAGAGGAGATATGATAGGGACATATAAAATACTCAGGGGAATTGACAAAGTGGAAATAGATGAAATGTTCACACGTAATAATCACAGAACGAGGGGACATGGGTGGAAACTGGAAACTCAGATGAGTCACAGAGATGTTAGGAAGTTTTCTTTTAGCGTGAGAGTAGTGGAAAAATGGAATGCACTTGGGGAACAGGTTGTGGAAGCAAATACTATTCATACTTTTAAAACTAGGTATGATAGGGAAATGGGACAGGAGTCATTGCTGTAAACAACCGATAGCTGGAAAGGCGGGATCCAAGAGTCAATGCTCGATCCTGCAAGCACAAATAGGTGAGTACAAATAGGTGAGTACAAGCTGCTGCGGACAGTCAAACTTGGAAGAGAACACCGCAAGTTCGAGCCCCTGCTGAAGGAAGGTGTAAACAGACCTTACTTAACGGTAGGTTCTATGGAGGCAGTTGTATTTCTTACCCAGCAAGGATATGATGGAATTGTTTTGCAAATACTAGAGGGTAACGAGCTGACGAAGGTAATTATCTACAAATACCCTCAGATTCTAGACCCCGAATTCATCCTCGACGACCAACGATTTGTGTGGGCCAAGCGTCACCTTATTAAAGGTGAAGCTAGGAATCAGGTGGTGGCTCTAGTGAGAGGTGAAGTACCCGAGAGAGTGTTCATCACCGGGGGCTGGCTACAGGCATGTAGCAAAGTATGTGGAAGAGCCCATAATATGCCTGAAATGCTGCAGATGGGGGCATAAATCCTGGAGCTGTCAACATGATCCACGATGACGTTTCTGCGGAAAGTCTCACCTCTCTAATGTGTGTAGAAACAGACTTAATCTGGGTGAGAAAATAGTTCCCAGATGCTGCAACTGTGGAGGTGTTCACAATGCTAGCTCGGCTGTGTGTAGCAAGAGGCCCAGTATGGATGTTCCCCGGCCGGTGAATGTTACAGAGCAAGCAAGAGCTCTTACTCAGACACCGGGAGCACAACAATACAGTCTGCCCCAAACAGCGCCAGTGAACCAGACGAATGCGTGGGTAAAGGAGTCACCTTTACTTCGTCAGGCTCAAGCAACATGCAGCCATGCCAACACTCCGGACTCCGGCAGTGACAGTGTAACGGTGAGTGAAGTGGCTACTGTGGCTCAGAAAGAGGGCCATAATGATATGGTCAAGGAGGTGTGGGCTGAACAAAGAAAAGTTGGCGAGTTCCTCCGAAATCTTGGGCAGAGAATCGAATCCATCGAGACGAAATTAAACGTTCAGGTGAAGGTCAAGGAAAGTCACAAAACAGTGAACGAAAGTCAGGATATATTGGTTGAGGACAATAATGAAATATTGAGTGATGAAATGAAGTAAAGTGAAGTGTGTGTGAATGATGATAGTCGTAGTGAAAGGAAGAACCCCTATAATTACACTTAAATTGAAGGAATCATTTGGGCCAATAATGGACATCACAGGACTGAAAAAATCTCTTGAGAAACGCAATGTCGCTTTTACTGGTGAACTTGGGAGGAAGTGGGAGATGTTATACAAGGTATGGCTATCATTTAGTGAACTTATTGGGGATGACTTAGAAAGTGAATTGTTTAATAATGGATTACCCTAGACTGAAAGTGTTGTCATGGAATGTTAATGGTTTAAGAAACAGGGTTACAGATGTTCATTGTTATGTGATGGGAAATGATATTGATGTTGTAGCTCTCCAGGAGACAGGGGATAGGAATGAAGGCTTATTGAAATTAAATGGCTATAAAGGGTTTCACCTCTTCGCCGCAAATAACATCAGAGGCACGTCGATTTATGTTAAGAACTCCATACCAGCAGAGTTAGTAGAACCCCAGTCAAAAATGCAAGGTATAGAGAGTGTCTGTGTTAAATTATCATTAAGGGAAGGGGAATTTATTGTAGTTAATTTGTATGTATCCAGGAACTGCTTCGACCCTCACTATCTACCTGACTGCATTTATACTAATCCTTCACTGGTCATTGGGGACCCTAATGCTCGGCACACAAGCCTTGGGACAGTGGGTAGTATTAATGCTAATGGGGTCAAGTGGTTACAGTTCCTGCAAGATCATCCAGATACCTGTCTCTTGGGAAACAACGAACCAACTCACATCAGGGGAGGACGGTTTGACTATGCCTGTATTTTAAACTCTCAGGGGATTAGGGGGGGAGGCTCGGGTTGTTCGGGAACTATTTAGTGACCACTTTGCCTTGAACGTTGAATTACCAATGGGGAAAAAACAAGTCCACTTTCAAAGGAAAAGGCTAACTATTAATAAAGATATGAAAAATTATTACACGCCGCTCTGCGTTGATGGTTTTTACGAGGACATGGTCGAGAACATAGAGAAATTAGTACAGAGGGAAAATAACGGGGGCAGGGGAAGCAAGACGCATGGACCTAAGAAATTTAAATATTCCAATGATCAGCAAGTTAAGGGGTGGGAGAGAATGCTACGGAGTGCACATAAAGAATGGTTAAAAAATGGAATGAGGGATGAAGAGAAAAATACAATGTTGGAAGTGGCTAGGGAATGCAGTCAGGTGAGGAAGGAGGCGCAGGACAGATACTGGCAAGACTTTGCTCAGTCCATTGGTAATACTAAGAACCTTAAAGACATATGGAGAGCAGTAAATAAAGTCAGGGGTTGTAAGACCAAATTCATTGCTCACTCAGATCCAGGGAAGGTTGCTAATGAGTTAGTAGATAAATGGGCTAGTGCTGCTGGTATGGAGTCCTTACCTGAAGACACGAGAGTCACCATTGAGTCATGGGAAAATATTAGAAATGGAGTAACTTTATGTGCCTTAAATACAAGATCTGTAACATGCACTGAGATAACTCACGATGAGGTACTGGATGCTATAAAAAGTGGCAGCTCTACTGCTCCGGGGAATGATGGAGTAACGTATGACATTCTTAATTATTTAGCCGATATGAAACCTAGTCCCTTACTTGATTTGTTTAATATGAGTTATAGAGAGGGAAAGTTATCAAGAAAATGGAAAGAGGCTGTCATCATTCCTGTCCGTAAGTCAGACGGAGGCTACAGGCCTGTCTCCTTAATATCCTGCTTTTGTAAAATGATGGAAAGGATTTTGTTAAATAGGCTACTCTACCTTGAAGGTGATAACATGTCCAGTAATCTCTTTGGTTTTATCAAAGGCAAAAGTACTGCGGATTGTCTCTTAAAGTGTTTGTCTAATGTGGATGACAATTGTAGAATTTTTGTTGATCTGCAAGGAGCATTTGATAAAGTCAATGGGGAAGTAATTTTATACGAATTAGCCAAACTGGGAATTACAGGGAGATTGCTACATTGGATAAGGGATTATCTACAAGGCAGAAAAGGTCAGGTGTATTACCAGGGATACATGTCTGAGGAACGGATGTTTCAGTTAGGTACCCCCCAAGGGGGAGTTTTAAGTCCCACCTTATTCAATGTATTAATGAACAGATTAGCATCAGAGATGTATCCTACATTGGTCACGACGATCATATATGCTGATGACATTCTTATACAAGGTACTTCTGGGAACAAAATACAAACTGCTCTTAACATACTTGGTACAACCTGTCACAAGTTAGGCTTACTTATAAATGCAGACAAAACCAAATATGAGTATAGGAAACGAAGAAATATAACACTTAATCTAAATGGGATGGAACTGAGCCGTGTTCAGAAGTACAAGCATCTGGGCATGTATGTTGGATAACCATGTGAGAGTAAAAATGTTGAATTAAATCATATCAGCACCTTATGTAAAGCCCGTCTGCATCCTCTAAAATCACTGGCTCTTTCTGGTACCTATCTTGCCGATGTTATACACAAGCACTGTTCGGTCCCTGATAGACTTCGCAGCACCCGTATTGTCTTACACAGGCCAAGGCAGAATTAAAAAAATAGAGCTGAGACAGAACGAGGCTATGAGGATTATTCTTGGATGTCAAAGAAATGCAATGATGGAAATAATGAGAATGGAATTAAATTTACATAGTGTGTATGATAGAGTCCGTGACATTAACACTAGAGTATCTATTCATTTCATGCGGAGAAAAGGAGGGGATGAGCTGTTTCAGAGTGTTCAGACCTGCTTGAGTGACGTACACACTTCCAGGAAACTGAGGGAGACACGCTACACGAGGGAATTAGCTCATTACCTCAGGGAATACGATGTACTTGACTGCTGTAAACCCTCTCACCAGAGTAATAGGTCTGCTCCCTGGAAAGTACAGAAAATAGACGTCGATATTGTACCCCTCAAGGTGAAAAAGATTCATCATGAAGCGGGACAATTACAGTGTTTGTATGGAAGCATGATATTTCGGTTACCAAAAGGCAACAGTTTACATGTATATTGTGACGGGTCGGTGGCGGAGGATGGCAGGGCAGGGTGTGGTGTCCTAATAAGGGAATATACCGAGTTTGGGACTATGGACAGGATAATTGAACTTCGACTTAGTAATTATATATCATCCACACAAGCTGAACTGCAGGCTATTCTGGCGTGTTTGGAGGAAGTGTGTCATGACGACAAAAATGTTTTTGTATTTGTCGATAGCCGAGGAGGACTTGATTCCTTAAACAGTCGAAACCCAGTCTTCATGTCCATAGTTGAGGATTGTAAGAAAAGGATAACTGAGATACAGCTGAACGGTCATAGTGTGAAATACATGTGGAATCCTATCTCATGTTGGAATAGTGCTCAACGAAGTGGCGGATGACTTGGCCAAACGTGCCTCATCAAAACCACAAGTTGACTTTGAATGTGAATTCACAATGAGACAAATAAGAAGCAAAATCAGAAATATTCAGGCACAGGCAGAAGTGGAGAGGAGAAGTATAATGTATGAGAGAAGTCAAACCATGCAATACTACATGTATGTGAGTCAAAACACCCATTTCACTTATGGTAAAAGGAGAAATGCTTGGAATGACTCTGTGAACATGCGGCTCAGTCTTGGGTACAAATATTACTGGGAGTATGGGATAGGTGTTCATGATAATGACATGAAGTGCAAACTATGTGGTATGTTAAGGTCTCACACCCTTGCCTATTATGTTCTTGATTGTCCGTTGATTAATGTATATAGAAACACTGAGATAAGGACTGT
This sequence comes from Procambarus clarkii, assembly GCF_040958095.1. Classification (NCBI taxonomy): domain Eukaryota; kingdom Metazoa; phylum Arthropoda; class Malacostraca; order Decapoda; family Cambaridae; genus Procambarus; species Procambarus clarkii. Next base: position 54,895,897 of record NC_091153.1, read on the forward strand.
TCCTGAACAAATAGCCTGGATGTGTCACAACGGAAAGGTTGATGATATTCTTAAAAGATATAAGAATTTTACACCAGGACTGTAATTTTTTGCTGAATTATCTGCATGTCTCTTGCCAATTGTCTATACAGTATACCTAGGTCATGAATGTATTTGTGTACGTCTGGTACAATACTACTTGTGTAAAGGAGGAAATGTAGAAGTTTATCTCTCAGAATGTTTGTTAATATGTTTATTGTTTGTGATGTGTGTATATGTATGTATTTAACACGATGTACTGAACGGGGTGAGAATAGCTTGAGCTACCTCATCCCTTTGTGTGTATTTTACCTCAATAAATTATTTCAATTTAGATTTCAGTTTCACAATAACCCTCCCTAAAAATTAACCACAATAACCCTCATTGTAGTAAAATCACAATGGCATCATATATCAATATAAATAATTTTCACTCCATTGTCTCAAGATGATATTAATTGATATATCTCGTCATTGTGATTTCATTGTGATCTGAGTCTATTGTATGAGTGTGGAGGTCATTTCCGATGTCCAGAGTGTGGTCAAGTTGGCTGTAAAACCCTGGTTGGGCTCCGGTTTGGGGCCTCAAGAACCTTTCTTTAAATTCAGTAGAGTTCTGGCTTGGTCGACTTATCTTTCGTAATTATCTTTCTCAACATCATCATGTGTTATTGCAACCCGTTTCTTTGTTATTGAAAATGAAATAATACTTTATCCACTCGAAATATTATGAGAAAAATCTTATTATATGGAACCATGTTGCAGCTCCTTGTGTCTACTTATTAATTGATTTCCTTTGTTTGGAATTTATATTAAAAGGATGAAAAAAGAAAAAGGAAGAGGTCTACATGACATGGGCTCGAGCTGACGACCGTCCGGCCACCAGCGGAATGCCCCACTCTGAGGCCGTGACTCTTCCTAATAAGTCAAGGGCTCACTAAGTATTATATAGACCTTCACCGCAAGTGACCCCGAGAGACCATGTATATGCAGTAATATCCAGTGACACTAAGAACATTCATCTGAAGGAAGTGATAACCTTACAGGAGTAAAAACTGCCATCATGGTAATTAACAGAGAAATCTTAATACAACATTCCTGTTATGGTAAGAATGAAAGCGATCACTCATGACACGACTTTTATGACCTCTGGGTCGTCAGAGGTCACCCGTGTGTGTGTTTACTTATATTTTCATTAATCAACATTCGAAGGATTTACTTTTTTATTAGGAGATCAGTCATAAACGTTGTTGATATCTCGTGGACAGAAATTGTCATACAGCCACGTGATTACATAGTCATGTATACAGTGAAACTGCTTGTCTGACAACCAAGAGGTCTCATATATTGTTCTTATAGAGTTGTTAATTGGTTGTGAACATCTGCTCTTTGGTCCTGCATCTCAACTGTCAATCAACTTATTTACATGATTCTGGGCCTATTGGGCTCCATAATATCTACATTTGTAACTGTAGGGAGTCTGCGTCCATAACATCACTTCCAAATGCATTACATTTGTAAATAATCCAAGCTAAGTAACTTATCCCAATAATCCACGAAAATATCCCTCCACAATAATCCACAAAAATAATCCCCCATAATAATCTACCAAAATAATGGTCTGAAATATCCCACACAATAACTCTAAATAATAATCCAGCAGAATTATAAGTACTAATCCAACACAAAAACTCTAAATAATAATCCAACTCAATAACTCTAAATAATAATTCAACTCAATAACTCTAAACAATAATCCACCACAATAAATATTCATATTAATTAACCATCATAATTATAAATAATTATCTACCTCAAAAATCTAATAATCCACAACAATAGTCCTCCACAATAGTCAACCAAAATCACCCTCCACAATAATCTACAAAAATAGCTCTCCAAGCAAAAAACACAATAATAACCATCCATAATAATCCTCAACAATAACCAGCATTAATAATCAAGCACTATAACCCTCCATAATAACCCTCCAAAATAACCTTTCATAAGAAGCCTCCAAAAAAATCAAATAATCATACAAAATAATCCTCCATAATAATCCATCACAACAACCTTACATAAGAATCCACCACAATACCTCTCTATAGTAATCTTCAACAGTAACCCTTCATACTAAGACTTACGATTAACCCTCTCTAATAATCCACCACAATTACCCTCGATAATAATCTACCAAAATATCCCTTATAATAATTTACCCCAATAAGGTTCTATAATAATAATGCATTAGAATAATCCTCCATAATAATTTCTCACAATTACCTCCCCCATATTCCTTCACAATAATCCTCCATATTATTTCTCCAAAATAACCATCAACCATAATCCACCACAATAACTCTCCATAATAATTCCCCACATTAACCCTTCCCAATAAGACATCAGAATACCACCAGATTATTCAAAGTCTCTGTACCTAACGCCTGCTAATTCCACTAATGTTAATAAGATAATCCATTCCCTTAAAACAAAGTATAGTGCCCTTGCTGAGATACCAACTCTAATTTATAAAAAAAAGCCTCCAGATTTTTAGCTTCTGCCGTTGTATTGGTTTACAACAAGTCACTTGAAATATTCTAAAAAAAAGCGAGAGTAACCCCAGTCCATAAATGTGGTGATCTCACTGATGTCAACAACTTCAGATCTATATCAGTTCTACTTAACTTGTCAAAATTTTTTGAAAAACAAATCTACAAGCAGCTTTACTATTATCTAGCCAAATGCACTATACTTAGTTCTTTCCAATATTGCTTCAGAAAAAAAAACACTAGCGATGCACTTATTAGTATGATTAACTTGCTACATGCAGCTCTTGATAAAAATGAGTTCCCTGTTGAGTTAGTTGTTGACTTATGTAAGGCTTTTGACACTCTCAATCACCAAAGCCTTCTTATAAATAACATCATTATGGAGTCAGAGGTCACTCCCTCAGATATCTTCAGTCTTACCTTACTGACAGTCTCCAGTATGTTTCTGTGAATAATTCCATTTCTCCCTCCATACTCATCAACATTGGTGTTCCTCAGGGCAGCATACTTGGCCCTCTCCTCTTTCTCCTTTACATTAATGACCTTCCACATGCCTCACAACACCTCAAACCAGTTCTATTTGCTGATAACACAACCTTCATTTTCTCCAGTCCTAACCCTCTTGCTCTAAATGTCACAGTGAATACTGAACTAAATAAAGTCCACCTTTAGCTAACTGCTTATAAACTCACTCTTAACATTAACCAAACATTCTATATTTTGTTTGGCAATAAATCCTCAAATCAAATTAATCTAAGAAAAAACAATATCCAAATTAGTAATAAAGTTGATGGCAAATTCCAAGGTGTTCTCATCAATAACAAGCTGAATTTCCATTGACAAAATCTCAATATATCATAAAAAAATGCTAAAATGTTGGCATTCTTACTAAGATCAGATATTATGCCCTGGTGACGCTCTATTACTCTCTCATCAATCCTTATCTCAATTATGGTATTTGAGCTTGGGTTTCTACTACACAAAATCATTTACGTCCTCTAAATACTCAACAGAAAGCTGCTATTAGAACAATATCTAACTTTTGCCCCAGACAGCACTCGGTACCCTTACTCAAATCTTTGAATATGTTAGATATTAAGTTACTGCACATCCTCTCATGTGTACTCTATATATTTAAAATTAGAAATGCTCTAAAAATGAAGGGATCCAGACTGTGGAATGACCTCCCCAATCATGTCAAAGGCTGTACCTCTCTCAACCAGTTTAAGAGTAAAATTAAGTACTACCTAATTAACTCCTTGTAACCTAGCTTACCCCTAAATGTTATTCCATGTCTTGCTATTTGAAACAATGTTGTTAGTTTGCCAACTTGTATAATTACTGATTTCTGCCATGTTCCCCCTCCCCTTTTTTCCTTTTTCAACACAATTTATACTTTAATTCCAATTACTATTAAGTTTTAGTCTAAGTGTTTTTACCCCCACACCTTGCCCGAAACGCTATGCGTATTAGTGGCTTTAGGTATTGTATGTACTAGCTCTATCTATAAATCTACCAGTATGTTTGTAACTCTTCATTATTGTAAGTACTTTTCTTGAATAAAAAAAATAAATTTTTATTTTAATTTAATTTTAATTTAATTTTAATTTAATTTTAGTTAAATCTCCAAATCTCCAATCTCCAAGAAATCTCCAAATTAATCTACCACCATCACACTCTGAATTAATCCTCCACAATAACCCTTCAAAATAATTACCACTAAAAGTATTAATAATAATTCACCACTATAACTTTCAAAATTATTTACTGTAATAACCCTGCCTTAAAATTCAGAACAATAACTCTCATCACAGTGAAATCCCAATTGCGTCATGTACGAAAGGAAATAATTTTGAGGTATTGTTGTGACGTGAAGAGTTCAATTTACTTCGATGCCTCAAAATAATATACATTGATATATGGCGTCATTGCGATTTCACAACCTGCTCTCACACAAGACAGCACATATATGACTTATTGCTTATAGTCACTATTTCGCTTGTAAATAAGTACATATGTGACATATTCCAAGCTATATTTCTTTCAAGACACTAACTTTTTCTCTCAGTTTTATTAAACAATAGTGATTTTATTCAAAATTTGACAATATCCTGAGTTACTTTACAATTTATTTAAATATTTTAGTTTTGTTTTTTTGTTTAAAAACTGGAATATCAATATATGTATAGGTTCAGTACTAATTGTAATATCTTAACATACTAAGAAGGTTAGGTTAGGTTTTGGTTTTATATTCAGCTTTTCAAGGTAAACTCAAATATTCACAATAAATTAGTATGTCACATTTGCACTTATTCATAAGCAAGATATTTACTATAAGCAAGTGCAAGAACGGGATCAATTTCATTGCGATCTGAGTGTGGCTTAAGAGTGTGAACGCAATTACCGTTGGTCTGAGTGTGATCGGGTCGACTGTAAAACCCTGGATGGGGTCCGGTTTGGGGCCTCTAGAACCTCTCATTAAATTCAGTAGAGTTCTGGCTTGGTCTATTTATCGTTTGTAATAATTTTTCTCAAGTATGTGTTATTGCAACCGGTTTTTTTTTTCATTTACTGAATATGAAATATTATTTTCCCATATGAGATATTATGAGGACAAATTGTAATATGGAACTGAATTGCAGCTCCTTGTATTTGTTTATTAAATTATTTCCTGAGTTTGAAATTTATGTTATAAACAAATTATGAAAAGTTTAAATTAGAACTTATAATGATGGGTAAGTGACACTACTACTATTAGAAAGTAATTATGATGTGGCTTTCCTTACATTACAGTATACTCTATTTCAATATAAATTTATTTAGAATACTACTTGAATATTCTCTTTATTCATAAATAATGGAGGATGTATGTTTTGATTCTATTCGTCCAGTTACAGTCAGCACACAAATGGCATTACTGGACTTAACACTCAATGGAATACTTTGCATACTATTCCCTGCCACTTCCTGAGTATGAATATTGTAACTGAAATACTTTGTCAAAGGCATTGTACAATTTGGTACAGGAATTATTTGTACCTCACTGAAAAATTTAAGGTTTGACTTTAAATTAAAATTTGACAAGATTATACGATAATATTATATAGTACTAGATTATGTAAAGTTAGAATATGTTTTAATCTATATTATCAAATAAGTCAAACAAAATTTAAGTACTGTATACGATATTTACGAAAGTATAATATATAGTTAAGATGAAAAAATCATCAATTTAAGTGTTATATTTGTGCATTAAGCAACTAACTAACTTTCTGGATGGTAAGCAAGCTTTAACATAAATTTAATATTGGCTCCTATGTTCATACTTCAACTATTTTATGATTTTTACATGCTTAAGTAAAAAATTTTGTCACCATTACTTTATTTTCAAATTAAACTTCAGTGCAACATCTTCCGATACTTAGTGGTCATGTCATATTGTTCTTCTACATTCATATACTTTTTTCCCGCCTTTAATTTTCAGCTGAGTCAAGGGCTGCACTTTGAGAGGAGATTAAGCAATATCACTTTTGCCACAGTGAGTAATGTCATTATTTTAAAGGAGCAATTTTATTATTTATCGTTAATGCAAAGAAAGAGGGTTATAATTCTTACATAGTTACAGTTATATAAATTATGTATAATAATTGTTCCTTAACCCTAGAAATGTGTCCATCAGAATTGCCATGCTGCATGTGCATAGTGTATTGAAAAGACTCTTTCTGGCGGGTTTTTGCAGCCTGGAAACCTTCATGCGATTAAGTCCAAACCAGTCTTGCAAGTCATATATAAATCTACTGGGACCATTGGCCAAAACCTGGTAACAATATATAAAGTTAAAGCTCGGGAAAGAAAGACAAGGAATAGAAGTCATTTATTAAAAAAGAGTAGTATGGAAGGAGGGGATTTGAAGCAGACCATCATGTGGCCTGCGGTGGTGACTACCTCAGAGCGAGGAAACACTTCATGAACCCATTATATGACTGATCTTTCAATCGTCGCTTAAACTTTAATGGGCCTCAGGAAATGACGAATCAGCTCACAACACCTCAGAAAATCAGAATCTATCCGCGACAGGCCATTGGCCATACACGCATAACTCATGGACACCTAAGGAAGCATCGCCCTGCTCCCTATTGTCGACACTTCATTGTCCCCCTTACGATTTTGCCTTAAAGAATGTCCGGATTTCCAGGACGAACGTGAGTCTTGCTTCCCAACCATCCCTTGCGGTCACTTGTCTCTCGATAGAATTCTAGGTGAAACGGATACCTTTGATATCGTTCACCTTAGACGTTTCTGTCCTCATAGTGGCATCCTTAGTATTTAGCGCCCTATGATTATCCCACACATATGATGGTGATACATAGCCTTCCCGGCTTAGTGCCTTCTTTTGATAATTACTTACTTAACCTCAACAAAAATTGTCATCTGGGCAAAGGGAGCGGACCTTCCACAAGCCGCCGGCTTCCTGTCCTCGTCGAGGCCACTAGTGTTAGTGGCTCTCAGTTAAACTCAGATAACCTGTAAGCACAGCGAAGCATCCCCATCGATGACACAGGTCCATGAACACTACAGTCGCCCAAATGTTTCCAATCAAGCAAAACATATTCCAGTAATGTTTAACGAATTTAGGATTAAAGTCGATTCCTTATTACATTAATACACTTTACACAGATTTGCCCCAATAGTTGTCGACGACTGGTCAATATACATGACATCCTGATTTAGGGGCGACGACGATCGAGGGATCGGATGCGCTCCGGCGTACCCTGGAAGAGTAAATCGTAAAGCCTTATTGTTAACTGAACATTGCCGGTCGGCGGAAACTAATACATTGATGAGAAGATGATTGGGGAGCGCCAAGAGTTCCCCATGAAGGCAAGCACCGGCCACGCCCCTCACGGAGAACATAGGGTAGCAAAGCAAAAACTTGGCCCCTAAATAACGCAAAAAATCATTCAGTGCCCCCTTCCCCCCGTCAGAACAGAAGCCAGCCACTTACCATGTCTGAGGCCACAGAAGACCACCAAGATCCGCCAACTCCCGGTACTTCTCGTCGAACAACATCACCCCGCCCGAAGGACCAGCCAGAAAACGTTCAAAATCTATCCACTATCTGCAGTAAAAAGGTACCTGGGAGTTAGACAGCTGTTACAGGCTGCTTCCTGGTGGTGTGTAACAAAAAGGAGGCCTGGTCGAGGACCGGGCTGAGGGGACGGTAAGCCCCGAAATCATCTTAAGATAACCTCAAGAAGATATCCTGTGATCCCAGATGGGATATGTGCCAGACGTCGTACAAATCGGACCGTTGAACAGAAACGCCAAACGGCAGTATCAGACCCTATGGGTAAAACCGCGAAACGAAATGTGTTTCGGCGGCCCTCAGGTGGAGTAGGTGTCCAGACGTCCGCTCGTCGTCACGGCTGAACCAGCAATCCAAACCGATAATTCTTGTTGTAGTGAAATTATAGTTGAATACACCGTAGACTTTTAATAATTCCTACAGCCCGAATATTTCCAAGATTCACAAGAATCATCAACATGAGGGAAAAACTGAAGCTTCCAACAATACTAGAGAGAATCATGCAGGTCAACTGTACCTTTTGCCTTAAAGTCATGAGAGACCCTACATCTTCTGCATTGCTCAGAGACAAATTATTGAGTGCTGTTAACACCCTATTAACTGGTGCCGAAATACCAACTCACTCCTTTAATGATAAATAGGCTGAGAAAAAATGCCTACAATCTCATTAAAGTCTACATTCCTTTTAAGAGCAATCTACCTGTCTCTGATATTCCTCTTTATCTGTACCCCAATATTCAAGTATCATACACACCTGTCACAAAGAATGATAATGAGAATCTTGCTCTTCTCAAGGCTGTCACACTCGAAACAATGGGCTGCTCCTTAGAATTTAAGATATCACGAGCACTGTGACTACACCGACGGTTCAGTCCAATCTTGTACAGGACGGATTGCAGCAGCATGTAGGTTTTATAGAAATAATATTTGCACAAAGACTGTCAATGTCAGGTTAAATAACTGGCTAACCTCCACACAAGCAGAACTAGCAGCACTACAACAAGCTATCAGTACATTAAAAAACATTGAAGGAAGAATAATATTTTGTGATTTAAAGTCTGTTCTTCAAGCAATCGAAAACTTCTCCTGTAAGATCGACAGCAAGAACCTCATACTACCAATTAAAATGATCTAATTGCTATAGAGAGTAAAGGGTCTCGAATCTCGTTTATATGGATACCTTCTCACATAAATATAACCCATCATAATGAGTCAGACATTGCAGCCAAATTAGCGTGCAACAAAGATGAAGTTGAATTAGATCTAGGTATCCCCATCTCTACTGTAAAAACTGTATTGGTTCAAACACTCAGGTCTGATAGGAAAGAAATTACTGACTCCCATCGACCTGAAAGAACTAGTATTAAGAGCTATGATTTTTTCAGATCTGAAACCTATATCTATGGGCAGCACAAAACGTCCACCAGACTGTGCGACACAGTGGTGGCCAAGATCAGGTTGGGTTACCGTTACCTGTGGCAGGTGGCTACAGGTGACGGATCTCCCAATTCTGAGCACTCCAGGTGCAAACTCTGTGAGTAGGAACTGCGGCATGATCTCCCAAACTACATCACCGAATGCCCAGTTATTAGACCTTTCAGATCAGTTGGCATGAGGTACCTGAAGCTTTGCAATTATTTTATTCACTCTCGTGTTCTTAAAGATATCCTCATATTGCACCCAAAATTTGCCAGTGCAGGCTACGAAACATATGGCCCTGTATGACTAACCATCCTGCGAGATGGGGAACTTTTATTACCACTGCTGCCTTATTCACAATTGTGTTGATGATATCCTCAAAATGCATCCTGGGTCTGCCAGTGCAGACTACCTATCACATGCCTCTGTATGACTAACCATCCCGTGTGATGGGGATTTTTTAGATCACGTATTTAGCGTTTTTGACACACTGTACTCCCCTTCATATAGTCTAGGGTAGCTCCACAAATGCAGATGTACCTCATGTATTAATAAAAAAAAAGAATATTTCCAAACTTATGAATAAATTTTAGTTAAGGCACTTTACTGTTCACTGTAAATCAATCTAAACTGCACTAAAGTCAGTGTTCCTCTTATATTACATTTGAATTCACTGTACAGCCCCAGTTTCCTACCAAAGTATCACGGACTTATGAATCAGAAACATGGCAGTTGAACAAAGTAGAAATATTATTTTCAAGCCGCTCATCAAATTCCGAACGTTTTGATGCATGCAACAACAAAAGAAATTCAATTCCCAAATTAATGTAACCACAAACAAAAATTTAGATCCAAAAAAGTTTAGATTCCAAACTAGCAGATCAAAATCAAACTAGCAGATATATATATATATATATATATATATATATATATATATATATATATATATATATATATATATATATATATATATATATATATATATATATATGTCGTACCTAGTAGCCAGAACGCACTTCTCAGCCTATTACGCAAGGCCCGATTTGCCTAATAAGCCAAGTTTTCCTCAATTATTATATTTTCTCTAATTATTTTCTTATGAAATGATAAAGCTACCCATTTCATTATGTATGAGGTTAATTTTTTTTATTGGAGTTAAAATTAACGTAGATATATGACAGAACCTAACCAACCCTACCTAACCTAACCTAACTTATCTTTATAGGTTAGGTTAGGTAAGGTAGCCGAAAAAGTTAAGTTAGGTTAGGTTAGGTACGTTAGGTAGTCGAAAAACAATTAATTCATGAAAACTTGGCTTATTAGGCAAATCGGGCCTTGCATAGTAGGCTGAGAAGTGCGTTCTGGCTATTAGGTACGACATATATATATATATATATATATATATATATATATATATATATATATATATATATATATATATATATATATATATATATATATATATATATATATATATATATATATATATATATATATATGTCGTACCTAATAGCCAGAACGCACTTCTCAGCCTACTATGCAAGGCCCGATTTGCCTAATAAGCCAAGTTTTCATGAATTAATTGTTTTTCGACTACCTAACGTAGCCTAACCTAACCTTACCTAACTTTTTCGGCTATCTAACCAAACCTATCCTATAAAGATAGGTTAGGTTAGGTTAGGTAGGGTTGGTTAGGTTCGGTCATATAGCTACGTTAATTTTAACTCCAATAAAAAAAAATTGACCTCATACATAATGAAATAGGTAGCTTTATCATTTCATAAGAAAAACATTTGCGAAAATATATTAATTCAGGAAAACTTGGCTTATTAGGCAAATCGGGCCTTGCATAGTAAGCTGAGAAGTGCGTTCTGGCTACTAGGTACTACATATATATATATATATATCTATATATATATATATATATATATATATATATATATATATATATATATATATATATATATATATATATATATATATATATATATATATATATATATATATATATATATTGTGACGGTGTTCCCCCCCCTCCTTATAATTCTCCCACGCCTGCAGTAAGAGTCATGTCTACTTTTCCCAAGAGTTCTCTACGTTGCAGGCTACAATTTGATATATGGGAGAGAGTGGAGTGTTCTCGGAGAGCCGAGAAATTTGTGAAATAGTAATATTTTGGCCTGTGGTATAGGCCCTTTAGGGAGCCAAGATGGCGCTTGCCTCCCTGATCTCCCGCCAAAACCGTGTGACGTCAGTGGCACCGGATTGGTCGCCGACCGTAATGTGGCACCGGGAGCCAATGAAAACCTCCCGTGGCGAAAGTGACATCACGAAGGAAGGGGGGTCCGGCCCGCGAGCCGGGCTGGTGCCATCAGTCAGACACGACACGTAATAGAGGTCGGACGTGCGACGATTGGTCCTGTCAGTTGGACAGTTGTTTCCCGCTCCCGTGGATTTATGCGTCACCTGAAGTCCGCCAGTACTCTGAGAAGTCTTCCCTAGTTCATGTGTTGAACCAGAAGAGGGAATTGACGGTTATTTGAGCAACAAGTGCTCCAGTCAGGTACTGTGCAAGAAGCAGTGAAGCCGTGCAGTGACGTATGTGACGTCTGTGGCAATTCACCAGTTCGTGACAGCGTAGTGGCTGACAGAGCCACTGGGTAGCCGAGGAAGAGAGGACTATTTGGGGAAACCGGACGACTGTAGCTGAGACGTAGGCGACAGCCGTTGCTGGGAGAAGACGAAGGCCAGGAGACCGACTCCAACCTTCAAGAAGTTAAGAAGGAGGACGGACCTGCAGTGAGGAGGCACGGAGACGACGCGCTAAACGGTGGGACGACGAGAGGCTCTGGTAGGACACGACGACGTGTGTGTGGGGGCGTTCCCGACACGAGGACCAGGAGCTACATCTCGACTCTCATCGGAGGATAGGGTGAAGTAGGTGTTTCTAGTTCCCTCCCCATTCCCCTTTAGTTAGCTATATTATTCGGCTATATTATCTAGCCTGAGGATTTTATATGTCGTGAGCAAGTCTCACCCATGTCACGGTAAAGCACCAGTGTGCTAGACAGTACTATCAAGAGTACTTGTAATATTCATGTTGATTATAGGTGTGTACAGGCACCAGGAACCAGTGATAAATTTACTGTGTTGTGTATATCTTTCTATAGATTTTGATATGAACATATAGTGGTAAATTATATATAATATTATGCCAGTATTTGGAAGTCAGGCTGTGTGCCCAGAAATCATTTATTTTCCATGTATTGATATTTGATGTATATACATTATATATGCTATGTTCATGCAGTGATTAGTCATTTGTGAGTACAGTGAATTATTGCGTTATCGCCCACGAGAGAAAGTACTGAAAACTCCAGTGTTAATAGTTCATAATATATTGTTGAGTGAAGAACAATGTAAAGCCATTGCAGTGAGTCATTGTAGCATTGATTGTAGAAAATACTGTTTGAGACTGAGTACAGTGTAACTGAGTAATACGGTCTATTTGTGCCAATATCGAGTGTGCGAGTTTCTAGTAATATTGGAGTTAGTGGAGTGAAATATTTCTTGTAGAAAACAAGCAAAGCTTTCGCGCGGAGAGGCCAGGCGATCAGCTGTTCTTGACACTTGATGAGGAGGGAAGGTGTTGCCACCTAGTGAGTGCATACTTACCGTGGGAATTACCGGCCGCTGCCAGGATCAGTTGATTTATACATCATTGTTTGGGCCTCGTGATATCTTTCATGCATTTTAAGTAAAATACAAAACTATCTTTGTGTTTATATCATCCCCTCCATTGATCTTGTGGCTATATTATACTGGTAAGCATAGAGTGATAACAATAAGTACCTGACTGATTCCTGATCTTTTGAGTGTGACCTTGCCAAGGCTACCACTAATTCCACCAGTCCACTGATGGTGTTACTGGCCACCTAAAACACCAGTTGGCGACCTTGTGGTTAACCGTAGAGCCCGATTGTTGGGGAGGGCACACGACAATCAAGTGAACGAATCGTGTTCTCACTCTTTCTTAATAAGAGGCCGTTAAGATTGACTGGGAGACTCTCCTGGCGTGCAGTGGCGCCGTGAGGATCGAGTAAAGACCCGCAGGGCTACGGTGAGTGACCTTGAGCATAACTATTGCTCACCCCAGAGTAGGACGAGATTAGATAAAGTGAGGTTAACCCCAACAATATATATATATGTATATATATATATATATATATATATATATATATATATATATATATATATATATATATATATATATATATATATGTCGTACCTAGTAGCCAGAACTCACTTCTCAGCCTACTATGCAAGGCCCTATTTGCCTAATAAGCCAAGTTTTCCTGAATTAATATATTTTCTCTATTTTTTTCTTATCAAATGATAAAGCTATATATATATATATATATATATATATATATATATATATATATATATATATATATACATATAGCTTTATCATTGTTGTGTTTTTCAAGAGATCCATAACCTTTAAGCACCTTTTTGCATTATTATTTTTGTATCAACCCATGTATATCTTGTAACCATCGAATATATATATATATATATATATATATATATATATATATATATATATATATATATATATATATATATATATATATATATATATATATATATATATATATATATCAAATATATATTAATTATTTGATATATATATATGTTATATATATTACAAATAATTTTATAATAGTAATAATAATCAACAATAACTCTAATACCACACAACAATCACCCTCGATAATAATAGCACACAATAATTCCTCCTTAATAAACCACCAAAATAACCCACATTAATAATCAAGCACAATACACTTTCATAATAATCCATCACAGTGACACTACACAATAACCCTCAACCATAAAGCTCCATAATAACTCTAAACAATGACCCTCCATGTTTATTTCCCACAATAACTTCAATAATCTACCAAAATCACCTTCAATAATAATTCAATTCTAATAATAATTCACCACAATAAACTTCTATAATAATCCAACAGAATAATCTTACATAGTAATCCATTATAATGCTTTTCCAGACATAGGATGAAAAAAACAAAAAGGAAGAATTGTACACTTGTTTGGCCTGGAGCTGACGACTGTCCGGCCACCGGCGGCAGACCCCACTCTGAGATCGTGACTCTTCCTAATTAGTCAAGTTGTTGTTGTTGTTGTTGTTGTTATAGATTCAGTTACTCAGAACAAGTTCCAAGTAGCACGAGCTATGGTGAGCCCATAACTTACCTGGCACAGGAGCGGGGCAAGTAGCACGGGCTATGGTGAGCCCGTAGTGGACTTACCTGGCACAGGAGCGGTGTTCTGCGAATTAGTCAAGTCTCACCAAGTATTATATAGACCTTAACCTCAAGGACCCTGAGAGACCATGTATGTGCTTTAATTTCCAGTCACACCATGAACATTTATCTAAAGGAAGTGATAACCTTACAGGAGTGAAAACTAACCTCATGGTACTTAACAGAGAAATCCTAATACAACACTCCTGTTTTGGTAAGAATGGTACGATCACTCGTGACACGACTGTTATGACCTCTGGGTCATCAGAGGTCACCCGTGTGTGTGTGTTTACTTATATTACCATTATTACACACTCAAAGGATTTACTCTTTTTATTAAGATATCAGTCATAATCACTGTTCATGATATTACGGGATATCTAGTTTCACGTGATATCACTTAACCAGTTTATTGTCAGGGAGCCACGTGATCACATTGTCATGTATACTGTAGAGCTCTCTGGACTGACAGCCACGTGGTCATGTGGAGTGGCTGCTCCTGCATCAACAAGGTCATATTTTTTTTGTAATTAGCTTGTGTGGCAACCACGTGGTCATGTATACTGTGGAGCTGCTTATCTGACAACCAAGTGTGGTCATGTATACTGTCGAGCTGCATGTCTGACAACCAAGCGGTCTTGAATATTGTACTTACGTAGTTGTGATTCGGGGGGTGGGGTGGTTGAGTATCTACTCCTTGGTCCCGCCTCTCAACTGTCAATCAGCTGATTCACATGTTTGTGGGGCTATTGGGCTCCATAATATCTACATTTGTAACTCTGTTTGGTGTCTGCCTACACCACTTTACTTCCAAATGCATTCTATTTGTAAATTATCCGCGCAAATAACTTATCTTAATAATCCACGAAAACAGCCACCTAATATAATCCTCAAAAATAATACTCCATATTAATCTACCAATATAACGTTTTGTAATAATCCAACACAATAACTCTAAACAATAATCCAATACAATAACTCTAAATAATAATCCAACAAAATAACTCTAAATAGTAATCCAACACAATAACTCTAAATAAAAATCCCACAGAAGAAATGTCCATAATAACTATTCATAATAACCATCAATAATTATCTACTACAATAAATGTACCTATTAATCCACAAGAATAGTCCTCCGCAATATTCATTCAAAATAACTCTCCAGAATAATCACAAAAATAACTCTCCAGATATAAGCCACAATAATAACCGGGCATAATAATCCTCAACTATAACCCTTAATAATAATCCAGCAGTATAACCCTGAATAAAAATCCTCCAAAGTAATCCTTCATAATAAGGCTCCAAAACCCCTCCACAATAATACAAGAGAATAATTCTCTTGTATTATTCCAACACAATAACCTTTCATATGAATTCACCACACTACCTCTCATAGTAATCTTCAACAGCTACTGTTCATAATAAGCCTCAACAATGACCCTCTATAATAATCCACAAAAATTTTTCATTATAATAATTCACCCCAATAAAATCCATAATATGCAATATAATAATCCACTTAATAATCATCCATAATAACTCACCATAATAACCATCCACAATAAATCACAAATATAATTTCTTACAATAACCTCCTACATGATATTTGAAAATAACCCTCCATATTAATTCACCAAAATAAATATCAACAATAATCCCCCACAGTAACTCTCTATAATAATTCCCCACATTAACCCTTCTCATTATGCCCTCCACAATAATACAAGAGAATAATCCTCCATAATAATCCAACACAATAACCACAATAACCAAAATAAATATCAACAGTAATCCCCCACAATAACTCACTATAATAATTCCTCATATTAACCCTTCTTAATAAGTCACCACAATAATCCTCAATTATATTAAACAACAATAGCCCTCCTCAATAATCTACAACAATAACTCTCCGTAATAATCCACCAAAATAAACCTCCATAATAATCAACCACAATATCTCTAGGAATTAATCCACATCAATAACCCTTTAAAATAATCTTCTAAAATAACCTTCTAAATAATTACCACTAACACTATTAATAATAATTAACCACTTTAACCTTCAAAATTAGTTACTACAATAACCCTCCCGTTATTAAAATTCACCACAATAACCCTCATTGTAGTAAAATCACAATAGCATCATATATCAATGGAAATAATTTTGAGGTAATGTAGTGACTTGTGGAGTTCAAATCACTCCATTGCCTCAAAATTAAATTTATTGATTTATCACGTCATTGTGATTTCATTGTGAGTCTATTGTAAGAGTGTGAACGTCATTACCAAAGGCCTGAGTGTGGTCGGGTTGGCAGTAAAACCCTGGTTGGCTCCGGTTTGTGCCCGCCACAACCTTCCATTAAATTCAGTAGAGTTCTAGCTTGGTCGACTTATCTTTCGTAATTGTCTTTCCCAACATCAGTATGTGTTAATGCAACCCGTTTCTTTGTTGTTGAAAAAGAAATAATACTTATCCATATGAAATTTTATGTGAACAAAATTATAATATGGAACTGTGTTGCAGCTCCTTGTGTCTACCTATTTATTAATTTCCTGTGTTTGGAATTAGTATTTATAGATTGAAATTAGAAAAAGGAAGAAGTGTTCGTGAAGATGGCTCCACAATAACCCTTCAAAATAATCTACTGAAATAATCTTCTAAATAATTGCTACTAACACTATTAATAATAATTCACCACTTTAACTTTCAAAAATATTTACTAAAATAACCTTTCTTAAAAATTCCTCACAATAATACACATCACACTAAAATTACAATATCTATATATATCAATGAAAATAATTTTGGAGTAATGTAGTGACTTGTGGAGTTCAAGTCACTCCATTGTCTCAAAATGATTTTCGTTGATATATCACGTCATTTTGACTTCATTGTGATCTGAGTCTATTGTAAGAGTGTGATCGTCATTACCGAAGGTCAGAGTGTGGTCGGGTTTACTGTAAAACCATGATTGGGCTCCAGTTTGGGGATTCCAGAACATTTCATAAATTCAGCAGAGTTCTGGCTTGGTCGACTTATCTTTCGTAATAATCTTTCTCAACATCAGTATGTGATATTGCAACCCGTTTCTTTGTTATTGAATATGAAATAAAAAAATTTCCATATGAAATATTACGAGATTACTTTTTAATATGGAACCATGTTACAGCTCCTTGTGTTTACTTATTAATTGATTTCCTGTGTTTGGAATTTATATTTATAGGTTGAAAAAAGAAAAAGGAACAGTATCTCATGTCTAGTGTTCGAGCGGATGACTGTCCGGCCATCGTCGGCAGACCTCACTCTGAGGCCGTGACTCTTCCTAATTAGTCAAGAGACGTCAAGTATTATATAGACTTTCCCCTCAAGTGACCCCGAGAGACCATGTATTCACTTTAATTTCCAGTGACACCAAGAACTTACAGGAGTGAAAACTGTCCTCATGGTATTTAACAGAGAAATTTTAATACAACACTCCTGTTATGGTAAGAATGAAAGCGATCACTCGTGACACGATTGTTATGACCTCTGAGTCATCCCAGGTTACCCATCCCATCAGCAAGTAACACACGGACTAAGGAGGAACTCTTTGACAACGAAAGGGGCCTCATGACGGTCATAAGAAAGATTATAATAAAAACAGAAAAAGATAAATGACGATTGTTGGTTCTTGGGAACTTCAACTTCTAACCAATAGACTGGTAAGCGTACGAAGCAAGAACGGAGAACATTTCGACAATCAGATTTGTAAGCTTCATTCTGGAGACATTCATGTATCAACACGTCAAGCAGGCCACGAGAATGAGGGAAGGGGATGTTCCGTACATCCATAGGTATTTCAAGACAAAGTGAAAAAATTACTCAAAGGGTTAGGAAGAAATAAAGTAGTTGGCTTTGCTGCGAGAATGTGCAACTTAGCTGAACATTTCACTCCAATTAATATTTCAGAAATCCTTGTGCACAGGAATCTTAGCAGATATATGGAAAAGGCAAACATAGTACCAATCTATGAAAATAATAGTCGAGAGGATCCTCTAAATTATTGACCCGTATCATTACCTAGCGAGGTAGTCAAAACACTAGAAAAAATAGTTAAAGCTATATGGATTGAACACCTCGAGAGTAATGACATAATAATGGACAAAAAAAATGATTTTCGAACCGGATGATCCTGTGTAACAAATCTACATACTTTTTAAGATAGAGCCACAGAGATATTATAGGAAAGCGGTGCCTGGGTTGACTGTCTTTCTCTGGACCTAAAAAAAAAAAAAATAACTTTTGACAGAGTCCCACATAAGAGGCGGTTCTGGAACCTGGAACGTGCCAGCGGGGTGACAGGGAGACTTCTGTCATGGATGAAAAATGTTCTAACTGACAGATTGATGAGGGCGTTAATCATAGACAATGTATCTGACTGGAGGAGAGTTACTAGTGGAGAACCACAGGGTTTAGTTCTTGAACAAGCATTGTCTTACGTCCTTAATAATCCAGCACAGTAAACCTACAACATAATCCACCAAAATAAGCCCCACAATAAACCTCAACATTAACCTTTAATAATAAGCTTCAACATTAACCTTCAATAAAAAACTTCAACATTAACCTTTAATAATAAACTTGAACATTAACCTTTAATAATAAAATTCAACAATAACCCTTTATAATCATCCTCAACGATAACGTCAAATAATAATCTATAACAATAATCCTCCATAATTTTCCAACAGGATAATCATCAAAATAATCCTTCACAATAACCCTTAAGAGTAATCCACAACAATAACCCCATATATGTAAATAATAATACTCAACAATTACCTCTATAATAATAATCAGCAATAACTCTCTCTAATAACACACAACAATCACCTTCCATAATCATAACCCACAATAATCCTTCTTAATAAACCACCAAAATAACCCTCAATAATAATCAAGCACAATGCTCCTTCATAATAATTCATCACAATAACCCTCAAGAATAAACCTCCATAATAACCCTAAACAGTGACCCTCCATGTTTATTTCCCACAATAACTTCAATAATTTACCAAAATCCCCTTCAAATAATTCAAATCTAACAATAATTCAAATCTAATAATAATTCACCACAATAAACTTCCATAACAATCCAACAGAATAAATATCATTAGTAGTCAATTATAATACTTTTCCAGGCATACGATGAAAAAAAAGGAAGAATCTTGCTCTACGTTTGGCTCGAGCTGTCGACCGTCAGGCCACCGGCGGCAGACCCCAGTCTGAGGCCATGACTCTTCCAGATTAGTCAAGACTCACCAAGTATTATATAGACCTTCACCTCAAGTGACCCCGAGTGACCATGTATAAGCGTTAATTTCCAGTGACACCAAGAACATTCATCTGAAGGAAGTGATAACCTTACAAGAGTGAAAACTGCCCTCGTGGTACTTAACAGAGAAATCTTAAGGGAAGGGGAATTTGTTGTAGTAAATTTGTATGTATCCAGGAACTGCTTCGACTCTCATTATCTACCTGACTGCATTTATACTAATCCTTCACTGGTCATTGGGGACCCTAATGCTCGGCACACAAGCCTTGGGACAGTGGGTAGTATTAATGCTAATGGGGTCAAGTGGTTACAGTTCCTGCAAGATCATCCAGATACCTGTCTCTTGGGAAACAATGAACCAACTCACATCAGGGGAGGACGGCTTGACTATGCCTGTATTTTGAACTCTAAGGGGATTAGGGGGGGAGGCTCGGGTTGTTCAATAACTACTTAGTGACCACTTTGCCTTGAACGTTGAATTACCACTGGGGAAAAAAAAACAAGTTCACTTTCAAAGGAAAAGGCTAACTATTAATAAAGATATGAAAAATTATTGTATTCAAAATATGGGAGATTGGTATCAACAATACACGCCGCTCTGCGTTGATGGTTTTTACGAGGACATGGTCGAGAACATAGAGAAATTAGTACAGAGGGAAAATAATGGGGGCAGGGGAAGCAAGACACATGGACCTAAGAAATTTAAATATTCCAATGATCAGCAAGTTAAGGGGTGGGAGAGAATGCTACGGAGTCCACATAAAGAATGGTTAAAAATGGAATGAGGGATGAAGAGAAAAATAGAATGTTGGAAGTAGCTAGGGAATGCAGTCAGGTGAGAAAGGAGGCGCAGGACAGATACTGGCAAGACTTTGCTCAGTCCATTGGTAATCCTAAAAATCTTAAAGACATATGGAGATCAGTAAATGAAATCAGGAGTTGTAAGACCAAAATCATTGCTCACTCAGATCCAGGGAAGGTTGCTATTGAGTTAGTAGATAAATGAGCTAGTGCTGCTGGAATGGAGTCCTTACCTGAAGACACAAGAGTCACCATTGAGTCATGGGAAAATATTAGAAATGGAGTAACTTTATGTGCCTTAAATACAAGATCTGTAACATGCACTGAGATAACTCCCGATGAGGTACTGGATGCTATAAAAAGTGGCAGTTCTACTGCTCCGGGGAAAGATGGCGTAACGTATGACATTCTTAATTATTTAGCCGGTATGAAACCTAGTCCCTTACTTGATTTGTTTAATATGAGTTATAGAGAGGGAAAGTTACCAAGAAAATGGAAAGAGGCTGTCATCATTCCTGTCCCTATGTCAGACGGAGGATACAGGCCTGTCTCCTTAATATCCTGCTTTTGTAAAATGATGGAAAGGATTTTGTTAAATAGGCTACTCTACCTTGTAGGTGATAACATGTCCAGTAATCTCTTTGGTTTTATCAAAGGCAAAAGTACTGCGGATTGTCTCTTAAAGTGTTTGTCTAATGTGGATGACAATTGTAGAGTTTTTGTTGATCTGCAAGGAGCATTTGATAAAGTCAAATCTAAAGTCAATTTGATCTACAAGGCAGAAAAGGTCAGGTGTATTACCAGGGATACATGTCTGAGGAACGGATGTTTCAGTTAGGTACCCCCCAAGGGGGAGTTTTAAGTCCCACCTTATTCAATGTATTAATGAACAGATTAACATCAGAGATGTATCCTACAGGGGTCACGACGATCATCTATGCTGATGACATTCTAATACAAGGTACTTCTGGGAACAAAATACAAACTGCTCTTAACATACTTGGTACAACCTGTCACAAGTTAGGCTTAGTTATAAATGCAGACAAAACCAAATGTGAGTATAGGAAACGAAGAAATATAACACATAATCTAAATGGTGTGGAACTGAGCCGTGTTCAGAAGTACAAGTATCTGGGCATGTATGTTGGATACACATGTGAGAGTAAAAAAATTAAATCATATCAGCACCTTATGTAAAGCCCGTCTGTATCCTCTAAAACCAAAGGCCCTTTCTGGTAAAGGTGTTGGGGTACCCATCTTGTGGATGTTATACATAAGCACTGTTCGGTCCCTGATAGACTACGCAACACCCGTATTGTCTTACACAGGCCAAGGCAGAATTAAAAAAATAGAGCAGATACAGAACAAGGCTATGAGGATTATTCTTGGATGTCAAAGAAATGCAATGATTCAAATAATGAGAATGGAATTAAATTTACAGAGTGTGTATGATAGAGTCCGTGACATTAACACTAGAGTATCTATTCATTTCATGCGGAGAAAAGGAGGGGATGAGCTGTTTCAGAGTGTTCAGACCTGCTTGAGTGACGTACACACTTCCAGGAAACTGAGGGAGACACGCTACACGAGGAAATTAGCTCATTACCTCAGGGAATACGATGTACTTGACTGCTGTAAACCCTCTCACCAGTGTAATAGGTCTGCTCCCTGGAAAGTACAGAAAATAGACGTCGAAATAGTACCCCTCAAGGTGAAAAAGATTCATCATGAACCGGGACAATTACGGTGTTTGTATGGAAGCATGATATCTCGGTTACCAAGAGGCAACAGTTTACATGTATATTGTGACGGGTCGGTGGCGGAGGATGGCAGGGCAGGGTGTGGTGTCCTAATAAGGGAATATATTGAGTTTGGGACTATGGACAGGATAATTGAACTTCGACTTAGTAATTATATATCATCCACACAAACTGAACTGCAGGCCATTCTGGCGTGTTTGGAGGAAGTGTGTCATGACGACAAAAATGTTTTTGAATTTGTCGATAGCCGAGGAGGACTTGATTCCTTAAACAGTCGAAACCCAGTCTTCATGTCCATAGTTGAGGATTGTAAGAAAAGGATAACTGAGATACAGCTGAGAGGTCATAGTGTGAAATTCATGTGGATTCCATCTCATGTTGGAATAGAGCTCTACAAAGTGGCGAATGACTTGGCCAAACGTGCCTCATCAAAACCACAAGTTGACATTGAATGTGAATTCACAATGAGACAAATCAGAAGCAAAATCAGAAATATTTAGGCACAGGCAGAAGTGGAGTGGAGAAGTATAATGTATGAGAGAAGTCAAACCATGCAACACTACATGTATGTGAGTCAAAACCCCCATTTCACTTATGGTAAAAGGAGAAATGCTTGGAGTGACTCTGTGTACATGCGGCTCAGGCTTGGGTAGAAATATTACTGGGAATATGGGATAGGTGTTCATGATAATGACATGAAGTGCAAACTATGTGGTATGTTAAGGTCTCACACCCTTGCTTATTATGTTCTTGATTGTCCGTTGATTAATGTATATAGAAACACTGAGATAAGGACTGTTCCTGAACAAATAGCCTGGATGTGTCACAACTGAAATGTTGATGATATTCTTAAGAGATATAAGAATTTTGCACCAAGACTGTAATTTTTTGTTGAATTATATGCATGTCTCTTGCAAATTGTCTATACAGTATACTTTGGGCATAAAAGTATTTGTGTACGTCTGGTACAATACTACTTGTGTAAAGGAGGAAATGTAGATGTTTATCTCACAGAATGTTTGGTAATATGTTTATTGTTTCTGATGTGTGTATATGTATGTATTAACACGATGTACTGAACGGGGTGAGAATAGCTTGAGCTACCTCATTCCTTTGTGTGCATTTTAACTCAATAAACTTATTTCAATTTCAATTTCAATTTCACAATAACCCTCCCTAAAAATTCACCACAATAACCCTCATTGTAGTAAAATTACAATGACATCATATGTCAATGGAAATAATTTTGGGGTAATGTAGTGACTTGTGGAGTTCAAGTCACTCCATTGTCTCAAAATGATATTCATTGATATATCTCGTCATTGTGATTTCATTGTGATCTGAGTCTATTGTAAGAGTGTGAACGTCATTACCGAGGGTCAGAGTGTGGTCGGGTTGGCTGTAAAACCCTGGTAGGGCTCCGGTTTGGGGCCTCAAGAACCTTTCTTTAAATTCATTAGAGTTTTGGCTTGGTCGACTTATCTTTCGTAATAATCTTTCTCAACATAGTATGTGTTATTGCAACCCGTTTCTTTGTTATTGAATAAGAAATAATACTTTTTCCATACGAAATATTACGAGAAAAACCTTATTATAAGGAACCTTGTTGCAGCTCCTTGTGTCTACTTATTAATTGATTTCCTTTGTTTGGACTTTATATTAATAGGATAAAAAAAGAAAAAGGAAGAGGTCTACATGAAATGGGCTCGAGCTGACGACCGTCCAGCCACCGGCGGCAGACCCCACTCTGAGGCCGTGACTCTTCCTAATTAGTCAAGAATCACTAAATATTATATAGACCTTCACCTCAAGTGACCCCGAGAGACCATGTATACGCTTTAATTTCCAGTGACACCAAGAACATTCATCTGAAGGAAGTGATAACCTTACAGGAGTGAAAACTGTCCTCATGGTAATTAACAGAGAAATCTTAATACCACACTCCTGTTATGGTAAGAATGAAAGTGATCACTCGTGACACGACTGTTATGACCTCTGGGTCATCAGAGGTCACCCGTTTGAGTGTTTACTTATATTACCATTATTCAACATTGGAAGGATTTACATTTTTATTAAGAAATCAGTCATAAACGTTGTAGATATCTCGTGGACAGTAATTGTCATACAGCCAAGTGATCACGTAGTCATGTATACAGTGGAGCTGCTTGTCTGACAACCAAGCGGTCTTGTATATTGTACTTACCTAGTTGTGAGTCGTTTGTGAGCATCTGCTCTTTGGCCCCGCATCTCAACTGTCATTCAACTTATTCACATGATTCTGGGCCAATTAGGCTCAATAATATCTACATTTGTAACTGTAGGGAGTCTGCGTCCATAACATCACTTCCAAATGCATTCCATTTGTAAATAATCCAAGCTACTAACTTACCCCAATAATCCACGAAAATATCCCTCCACAATAATCCACAAAAATAATCCTCCATAAGAATCTACCAAAATAATGGTCTGAAATATCCCACACATTAACTCTAAATAATAATCCAACAGAATTGTAAGTACTAATCCAACAAAATAACTCTAATTAATAATCCAGCGGAATTGTAAGTAATAATCCAACACAAAGACTCTAAATAATAATCCAACTCAATAACTCTAAATAATAATTCAACTCAATAACTCTAAACAATAATCCACCACAATAAATATCCATATTAATTAACCATCATAACCATCAATAATTATCTACTACAAAAAAACTATCTAATAATCCACAACAATAGTCCTGCACAATAGTCAACCAAAATTACCCTCAACAATTATCTACAAAAATAGCTCTCCATATATAAATCACAATAATAACCATCCGAAATAATCCTCAACAATAGCCAGCTTTAATAATCAAGCACTATAACCTCCATAATAACCCACCAAAATAACCTTTCATAACAAGCCACCAAAAAAAACTCCATAATAATCATACAGATTAATCCTCCATAATAATTCATCACAATAACCTTACATAAGAATCCACCACAATACCTCTCCATAGTAATCTTCAACAGTAACCTTTCATACTAAGACTTACGAATAACCCTCTCTAATAATACACCACAATTACCCTCGATAATAATCCACCAAAATATTTCTTATAATAATTCACTCCAATAAGGCTCTATAATAATAATGCATTAGAATAATCCTCCATAACAATTTCTCACAATTACCTCCCCCATATTCCTTCACAATAACCCTCCATATTATTTCACCAAAATAACCATCAACAATAATCCACCACAATAACTCTCCATAATAATTCCCCACATTAACCCTTCCCAATAAGCCATCAGAATACCACCAGATTATTCAAAGTCTCTGTACCTAACGCCTGCTAATTTCACTAATGTCAATAAGATAATCCTTTCCCTTTAAACAAAGTATAGTGCCCATGCTGAGATACCAACTCTAATTTATAAAAAAGCCTCCAGATTTTAAGCTCCTGCCATTGTATTGGTTTACAACAAGTCACTTGAAATATTCTAAAAAAAGCGAGAGTAACCCCAGTCCATAAATGTCGTGATCTCACTGATGTCAACAACTTCAGACCTATATGAGCTCTACTTAACTTGTCAATTTTTTTTGAAAAAACTAATCTACAAGCAGCTTTACTATTATCTAGCCAAACGCAATATACTTAGTTCTTTCCAATATGGCTTCAGACCCCCCCACCCCCAAAAAAAATAAACACTAACGATGCACTTATTAGTATGATTAACTTGCTACATGCAGCTATTGATAAAATGAGTTCACTGTTGAGTTAGTTGTTGACTTATGTAAGACTTTTGACACTCTCAACCACCAAAACCTTCTTCTTATATAACATCATTATGGAGTCAGAGGTCACTCCCTCAGATATTTTCAGTCTTACCTTACTGACAGTCTCCAGTACGTTTCTGTGAATAATTCCATTTCTCCCTCCCTACCCATCGACATTGGTGTTCCTCAGGGCAGCATACTTCACCATCTCCTCTTTCTCCTTTACATTAATGACCTTCAACATGTCTTACAACACCTCAAACCAGTTCTATTTGCTGATAACACAACCTTCATTTTCTCCAGTCCTGACCCTCTTGCTCTAAATCTCACAGTGAATACTGAACTAAATAAAGTCCATCTTTGGCTAACTGCTTATAACTCACCCTTAACACTGACAAAACTTTCTATATTTTGTTTGGCAATAAATCCTCAAATCAAATTAATCTAAGAATAAACAATATCTAAACTAGTAATAAAGTTCATGGTGTTCTCATCGATAACAAGCTGAATTTCCAAGGACAAATTCTCAATATATCAAAAAACGTTGCTAAAACTGTTGGCATTCTTACTAAGATCAGATATTATGCCCTGGTGACGCTCTATTACTCTCTCATCAATCCTTATCTCAATTATGGTATTTGTGCTTGGGGTTCTACTACACAAAATCATTTACGTCCTCAAAATACTCAACAGAAAGCTGCTATTAGAACAATATCTAACTTTTGCCCCAGACAGCACTCAGTACCCTTACTCAAATCTTTGAATCTGTTAGATATTAAGTTACTGCACATCCTCTCATGTGTACTCTGTATATTTAAAATTAGAAATGCTGTAAAAATCAAGGGATCCAGAATGTGGAATGACCTCCCCAATCGTGTCAAAGGCTGTACCTCTCTCAACCAGTTTAAGAGTAAAATTAACTACTGCCTAATTAACTCCATGTAACCTAGCTTACCCCCTAAATGTCATTCCATGTCTTGCTATTTGAAACAATGTTGCTTGTTTACCAACTTTTATAATTACTGATTTCTGCCATGTTCCCCCCCCCCCTTTTTTTCCTTTTTTCAACATAATTTATACTTTAATTCCAATTACTATTAAGTTTTAGTCTAAGTGTTTTTACCCCCACACCTTGAATAAAAAAATTAATTTTTAATTTAATTTAATTTTAATTTAATTTTCGTTTAATAATTTTAATTTAAATTTTAAGAATAATCCTACATTATATTAATCAACAATAACTGTCGCAATAATCCACCACAATAACCCTCCGTATTAATCCACCACAATAACCTGCTATAATAACCAATAACAATAAACAGCCATAATAACTAATAACAATAGCTTTCAATAATAATCCACAAAATAAAATCGTCATAATAATCTACCACCATCACACTCTGAATTAATCCTCCGCAATAACCCTTCAAAATAATCTTCAAAATAATTACCACTAAAAGTATTAATAATAATTCACCACTATAACTTTCAAAATTATTTACTGCAATAACCCTGCCTTAAAATTCAGAACAATAACTCTCATCACAGTGAAATCCCAATTGCGTCATGTACGAATGGAAATAATTTTGAAGTATTGTTGTGACTTGAAGAGTTAAATTTACTCCGATGCTTCAAAATGATATCCATTGATATATGACGTCATTATGATTTCACAACCTGCTCTCACACAAGACAGCATATATATGACTTATTGCTTATAGTCACTATTTCGCTTATAAATAAGTACGTATGTGACATATTCCAAGCTATATTTCTTTCAAGGCACTAACTTTTTCTCTCAGTTTTATTAAACAATAGAGATTTTATACAAAATTTGACAATATCCTGAGTTACTTTACAATTTATTTAAATATTTTTATTTTTTTATTTTTTTATAAAACTGTAATATCAATATATTTATAGGTTCAGTACTAATTGTAATATCTTAACATACTAAGAAGGTTAGGTTAGGTTTTGGTTTTATATTCAGCTTTTCAAGGTAAACTCAAATATTCACAATAAATTAATATGTCACATTTCCACTTATTCATAAGCAAGATATTGACTATAAGCAAGTTCGAGAACGGGTTCAATTTCACTGCGATCTGAGTGCGGCTTAAGAGTGTGAACGCAATTACCGTAGGCCTGAGTGTGGTCGGGTCGACTGTAAAACCCTGGATGGGGTCCGGTTTGGGGGCCTCTAGAACCACCCATTAAATTCAGTAGACTTCTGGCTTGGTCTATTTATCGTTCGTAATAATTTTTCTCAAGTATGTGTTATTGCAACCGGTTTTTTTTCATTTACTGAATATGAAATAATATTTTCCCATATGAGATATTATGAGGACAAATTGTAATATGGAACCGTATTGCAGCTCCTTGTGTTTATTTATTAAATTATTTCCTGAGTTTCAAATTTATGTTAATATGTTGAAAAAGAAAAAAATACATGATACTGGGCTCGAGCTGACGACCGTCCGGCCACAGGCGGCAGACCCCACTCTGAGGCCGTGACTCTTCCTAATGAGTCAAGACTCATCTAATTAATCAAGAAACTGAATATTTCTAGACTGGTTTAGAAATTGTATATGTTTGATAATTATGCAAAGATACTAACAGGTAAGATGACTGTATGATGCTGAGATAATCTAAATCAAAACTAAATGAAAAATTGCATTCATGTTAGTTATGACAAATTATGAAAAGTTTATATTAAAACTTATGATGAAGGGTAAGTGACACTACTACTACTACTAGTAGAAAGTAATTATGATGTGGCTTTCCTTACAGTACAGTATACGCTGTTTAATATAAATTTATTTAGAATACTACTTGAATATTCTCTGCATTCATAAATAATGGAGGATGTATAGTTTGATTCTATTCGCCCAGTTACAGTTAGCACACCAATGGCATTACTGTACTTAACACTCACTGGAATACTTTGCATACAATTCCCTGCCACTTCCTGAGTATGAATATTGTAACTGAAATACTTTGTCATATGCATTGTACACTTTGGTACAGCAATTATTTGTACCTCACTGAAAAATTTAAGGTTTGACTTTAAATTAAAATTTGACAAGATTATACGATAATATTATATAGTACTAGATTATGTAAAGTTAGAATATGTTTTAATCTACATTATCAAATAAGTCAGATAAAATTTAAGTACTGTATACGATATTTACGAAAGTATAATATATAGTTAAGATGAAAAAATCATCAATTTAAGTGTTATATTTGTGCATTAACAAACTGGCTAAGTGCTGGATGGTAAGCAAGCTTTAACATAAATTTAATATAGGCTCCTATGTTCATACTTCAACTATTTTTTTATTTTTACATGCTTAAGTAACAAATTTTGTCAACATTACTTTATTTTCAAATTAAATTTCACTGCTACATCTTCCGATACTTAGTGGTCATGTCATATTGTTCTACATTCATATACTATTTTCCAGCCTTTAATTTGCCGCTGAGTCAAGGGCTGCACTTTGAGAGGAGATTAAGCAATATCACTTTTGCCACAGTGAGTAATGTCATTATTTTAAAAGAACAATTTTATTATTTATCGTTAATGCAAAGAAAGAGGGTTATAATTCTTACATAGTTACAGTTATATAAATTATGTATAATAATTGTTCCTTAACCCTAGAAATGTGTCCATCAGAATTGCCATGCTGCATATGCATAGTGTATTGAAATGCCTCTCTCTTGCGGGTTTTTGCAGCCCAGCAACCTTCATGCGATTAAATCCATACCAGTCTTGCAAGTCATATATAAATCTACTGAGACCATTGGCCAAAACCTGGTAACAATATATAAAGTTAAAGCTCGGGAAAGAAAGATAAGGAATAGAAGTCTTTTATTAAAAAAGAGTAGTATGGAATGAGGGGATTTGAAGCAGACCATCATGTGGCCTGCGGTGGTGACTACCTCAGAGCGAGGAAACACTTCATGAACCCATTATATGACTGACCTTTCAATTGTCGCTGAAACTTTAATGGGCCTCAGGAAATGACGAATAAGCTCACAACACCTCTGAAAATCAGAATCTATCCTCGACAAGCCATTGGCCATAGACGCATAACTCATGGACACCTAATGAAGCACCGCCCTGCTCCCTATTGTCGACACTGCATTGTCCCTCTTACGATCTTGCCTTGAAGAATGTCCGGACTTCCAGGACGAACGTGAGACTTGCTTCCCAACCGTCCCTTGCGGTCACTTGTCTCTCGATAGAATTCTAGGTGAAACGGATACCTTTGATATCGTTCACCTTAGACGTTTCTGTCCTCATAGTGGCATCCTTAGTATTTAGCGCCCTATGATTATCCCACACATATGATGGTGATATATAGCCTTCCCGGCTTGGTGCCTTCTTTTGATAATTACTTACTTAACCTCGACAAGAATTGTCATCTGGGCAAAGGGAGCGGACCTTCCACAAGCCGCCGGCTTCCTGTCCTCGTCGAGGCCACTAGTGTTAGTGGCTCTCAGTTAAACTCAGATAACCTGTAAGCACAGCAAAGCATCCCCATCGATGACACTGGTCCATGAACACTACAGTCGCCCAAATGTTCCAAGCAAGCAAAACATATTCCAGTAATGTTTAATGAATTTAGGATTAAAGTTGATTCCTTATTACATTAATACACTTTACACAGATTTGCCCCAATAGTTGTCGACGGCTGGTCAATATACATGACATCCTGATTTAGGAGCGACGAAGATCGAGGGATCGGATGCGCTCCGGCGTACCTTGGAAGAGAAAATCGTAAAGCCTTATTGTTAACTGAACATTGCCGGTCGGCGGAAACTAATACATTGATGAGAAGATGATTGGGGAACCCCAAGAGTTCCCCATGAAGGCAAGCACCGGCCACGCCCCTTACGGAGAACAATGGGTAGCAAAGCAAAAACTTGGCCCCTAACGCAAAAAATCATCCAGTGCCCCCTTCCCCCAGGTAGAACAGAAGCCAGCCGCTTACCAAGTCTGAGGCCACACAAGACCACCAAGATCCGCCAACTCCCGGTACCTCTTGTCGAACAACATCACCCCACCCGAAGGACCAGCCAGAAAACGTTCAAAATCTATCCACTATCTGCAGTAAATAGGTACCTGGGAGTTAGACAGCTAATACAGGCTGCTTCCTGGTGGTGTGTAACAAAAAGGAGGCCTGGTCGAGGACCGGGCCGCGGGGACGGTAAGCCCCGAAATCATCTTAAGATAACCTCGAGAAGATATCCTGTGATCCCAGATGGGATATGCACCAGGCGTCGTACAAACCGGACCGTTGAACAGAAACGCCAAACGGCAGTATCAGACCCTATGGGTAAAACCGCGAAACGAAATGTGTTTCGGCGGCCCTCAGGCGGAGCAGGTGTCCAGACGTCCGCTCGTCGTCACGGCTGAACCAGCAATCCAAACTTCGATAATTCTTGATGTAGTGAAATTATAGTTGCATACACCGTAGACTTTTAACAATTACTACAGGCCGAATATTTCCAAGATTCACAAGAATCATCAACATAAGGGAAAACTGAAGCTTCCAACCATACTAGAGAGAATCATGCACGTCAACTGTACCTTTTGCCTTAAAGTCAAGAGAGACTCTACATCTCCTGCATTCGTAAGAGACAAATTATTGAGTGGTGTTAACACCCTATTGACTGGTGCCGACATACCAACTCACTCCTTTTATGATAAATAGCTGAGAAAAAATGCCTACAATCTCATTAAACTCAACATTCCTTTTTAAAGAACAATCTACCTGCCTCTGATATTCCTCTTTATCTGTACCTCACCATTCAAGTATCATACACACCTGTCACAAAGAAAGATAATGAGAATCTTGCTCTTCTCAAGGCTGTCACACTCGAAACAATTGCCTCCTCCATCGAGAATTTAAGATCTCATGAGCACTGTGTCTACAACGACGGCTCAGTCCAATCTTGTACTGGACGTACTGCAGCAACATGTAGGTTTTATAGAAATAATATTTGCACAAAGACTGTCAATGTCAGGTTAAACAACTGGCTAACCTCCACACAAGCAGAACTAGCAGCACTTACAACAAGCAATCAGCACATTAAAAAACATTGAAGGAGGAATAATATTTTGTGATTCAAAGTCTGTTCTTCAAGCAATCGAAAACTTCTCCTGGAAGATTGACAGCAAGAACCTCATACTACATATTATAAATGATCTAATTGCTGCAGACAGTAAAGGGTCTCGAATCTCGTTTATATGGATACCTTCTCACATAAATATAACCCATCATAATGAGTCAGACATTGCAGCCAAATTAGCGTGCAACAAAGATCTAGGTATCCCCATCTCTACTGTAAGAACTGTATTGGTTCAAATACTCAGGTCTGATAGGAAAGAAATTACTGACTCCCAACGACCTGAAAGAAATAATATTAAAAGTTATGATTTGTTCAGATCTGAAACCAATATCTATGGGCATCACAAAACGTCCACCAGACTGTGCGACACAGTGGTGACCAGGATCAGGTTGTGTTACCGTTACCTGTGGCATGTGGCTACAGGTGACGGATCTCCCAATCCTGAGCACTCCAGGTGCAAACTCTGTGAGCAGGAACTGCGGCATGATATCCCACACTACATCACCGAATGCCCAGTTATTAGACCTTTCAGACCAGTTGGCATGAGGTACCTGGAGCTTTGCAATTATTTTATTCACTCTCGTGTTCTTAAAGATATCCTCATATTGCACCCAAAATTTGCCAGTGCCGGCTACTAAACATATGGCCCTGTATGACTAACCATCCTGCGAGATGGGGAATTTTATTACCACTGCTACCTTATTCAATCTTGTGTTAATGATATCCTCAAAATGCATCTGGAGTCTGCCAGTGCAGACTGCCTATCACATGCCTCTGTATGACTAACCATCCTGTGTAATGGGGAATTTTTAGCATCACGTATTTAGCTTTTTTGACACACTGTACTCCCCTTCATATAGTCTAGGGTAGCTGCACAAATACAGATGTACCTCATGTATTAATAAAAAGAAGAATATTTCCAAACTTATGAATAAATTTTAGTTAATGCACTCTACTGTTCACTGTAAATCGATCTAAACTGCACTAAAATCAGTGTTACACTTATAATACATTTGAATTCACTGTACAGCCCCAGTATCTTACCAAACAATCACGGAATTACGAATCAGAAACATGGCAGTTGAACAAAGTAGAAATATTATTTTCAAGCTCCTCATCAAATTCCGAACATTTTGATGCATGCAAAAACAAAAGAAATTAAATACCCAAAATAATGTGGCCACAAACAAAAATTTAAATCCAAAAAAGTTTAGATTCCAAACCAGCAGATCAGAATAGAAATGGCAAAACCTAATAATAAAATAAAATTATCAACCTGTTAATTTCCCAGTGTCACTTTCACCCTTACTCATCATCTTGCTTCAGCCCGTTCACTGCCGTGCTTCACGTTCGTACTCATGTTCGTTTCACTTTCACTATAACTTTCCCCGCCTCAGCCCATCTTGCCGCCCTCATTACCACCTGTCACACCTTCTAGCCCTCCCATACCCTCCTGCCACACCTCCTCGCCCTCTTATACCTTCCTGCCACACCTCCTCGCTCTCTTATACCTCCCTGCCAACCCTCCTCGCCCTCTTATACCTCCCTGCCACACCTCCTCGCCCTCTTATACCTCCCTGCCACACCTCCTAGCCCTTTTATACCTCCCTGCCACACCTCCTCGCCCTCTTATACCTCCTTACCACACCTCCTCGCCCTCTTATACCTCCCTGCCACACCTCCTAGCCCTTTTATACCTCCCTGCCACACCTCCTCGCCCTTTTATACCTCCCTGCCACACCTCCTCGCCCTCTTATACCTCTCTGCCACACCTCCTCGCCCTCTCATAGCTCCCTGGTACACCTTCTCGCCCTCTCATAGCTCCCTGTCACACCTCCTCCCCCTTTTATACCTCCCTGCCACACCTCCTCGCCCTCTTATACCTCTCTGCCACACCTCCTCGCCCTCTCATAGCTCCCTGCCACACCTTCTCGCCCTCTTATACCTCCCTGCCCCACCTCCTCGCTCTTTTATACCTCCCTGCCACACCTCGCCCTCTTATACCTCCCTGCCACGCCTCCTCGCCCTCTTATTCACTCCTTTAACACCTTTCCCCTTCCCCCATTACTCTATCATTCCCCTTCCCTGGCGCGTGTATAGCTGTTCCTCCCCCTTCCCTCCCCACCACGCCGCAGCAGCACTGCAGCGGGAGGCGCCATCACCACCTCCAACACCGAGGTAACCAGTGTCTCTCACGCGTCAGGGATGGGGCTCTGTCCGCGTCCTCCCTCCTCGCCCATCTCTCTACCGTCCTCAGGGCAGGCTAAGATACACAAAAAAATGGAGTGTATTTTGTGGAAATAGGAAGAGAACGGCGGTCTTCACTGTACCGCGTGTTATGATCTCAGCCTGCAGGAGAAACGAGTCTCCCTTCTTGAGAGTTATTCAGCAAGCCTGACCTAACTAGAAGGTCTAGCAAATATTGAGGTGATAACCCATGTGAAAAATGGTATGGTGGATTCAATGAACAATTTAAGATTATGGGCAATGAAGAAGAAAACAGATAAATGACTGGCTAGGAGATGTGGACATTTTGCTGGAGGCGTGAGGCTCGCTTCTGGAGGACCTTGACCTCACTTGAGTGCCAGACATCGCAGGGGGAAGCCGCGCTCCGTTGAGCTCCCGTCAGAAGGGAACCCCTAGTGATATATCTCTAAGAGAAGAGAAGTGTGCAGACGTGCCAGCTGTGGAATCGAGCTGGGGACGTGTGGTCTCAAGTCGTGGACGATAATTAGTGAATATTAAGCCGCCCGGAGGCATTATTGTGGGCCGTGGGAGCGCCCTGACCAGACGCCGTCAGAGGGAAAGCGCCCTCGACCAATTAATCTGTGGTAAGCACGATATACGCCAGTTCATAGTGATCACTTGTAGTTGGTCGTGTGCCCAGCGACAGTAGCAATGTTTATTTATAAGTTAGGCATGTTTTAATAAGGCAGAAAGCCTGAAATAAGAGAGTGGAGAGGGAGGAACACGGAGCGACGTCCGCCCCCTCTGAGCGCTGGCGGACGACTGAGGGAGCCCGGCTCCGGATGGAGGAAGACCCTCCCAGTGAGTGAGGACCGCCGCCAGGCGAGGTGGAGTATGGACCCGCCCAAAACGGGGGAGTCCACTCTCACTGTATGTAGAGAACAGATAGAGGTTTGAGGCAAGCATATTGTGTGGTTATTTTTGTTTATGTGTTAAAGGGGAACATTTTATTGGAGTGTCGATGGGTTGCAGGTTTGTCTTTTGGGGAAGAAGTTGCTGAGAACTTCGAAGCCAGCAGATGAAGTAGCTGATGAGACTCCAAGGTAGTGGAGCAGAGGACCTCGAGCTGTGAGGAGAAGCAGCAGTGAAGAGGAGTGTCACGTGCTTCTGTAGAGGTGGAGAAGCACCATAGTTGCTCGGGGAAACTTCATGGTGTAGCAGCCAAGAGAGCTGTGGAGGAACCTAGCAGAAGGGTGAAGCACCGTAGTTACTCAAGGAAACTTCATGATAGCAGCCTTGAGGAGCTGCAGAGGATCCTGGTAGTGAAGCCTGGAAGAACCTAAGGATATTAGGGTTGTGAACTTCCAGAGGTGGAAGGGGAGGTTCTGGTGGATTACTTATGGGGAGTTGATAGTGTTTGGTTGTCATTAGCGTGCAAGACGCAGTGAGAGGTGAGTGACTGTTTGCGTTCTTATGTCAAGGAGTGATTTAGTCTGAAGCTTAGAGTTGCAGTCGTAGGCTTGATTACCTACAGATGTATGTGCTCGAGGACTGACAGTGATCGATTAATCATTGTTGTGTATCAATGAACATTTATACTGATATATGTTATTGCATTCAAATGCTGGTATTCTATATATACATTATCTTGCTGATAGTGCAACAGTGTATGTAGGCTTGACCAACTTGAGGAGGTTAATAGTATCAGGTGGTGAACCAGGAGATAGGATACCACTGGATAAGCTGATAATAGAGTTCTGATGGTGTTGTAGTGCAACCTGATTGTGATTATCGAGTATAGGATTCATTATTATTATATGTGTGTATGTATCGTGTATGTGCTTTGTCCAGTAAATGTGTCACAATTTGCTGGTGTTTGCCCTTGTCCTAGTGAGGCTTCCCAGGAGGTAGTAAAGAAGGAGAGAGAAAGAACCAAGAACCACTGCTGTGGACAGGGTAGGAGGTAATACTAGTAAGTCATAGGGGATTGAGGAGATCACATCTTATCTAAGGAGAGAGTGGGGAGTCACAGCGGCTCGAGTGGGTGTGTGCACGTGACAACGAGGCTAAGTGTTGGAGCCGCATCCCCTAAACGTGTGACGTTGAGCCCCTCTCCAAGAGCCAGAAGCGCCAAGGGTGATCTCCTAGTATAAGCACTCTACCGAGTTGTGGGTTGGGTTGTCCGTAGAGAAGGATCAACGACGACAACACCAACCAACCCACAGTCTATAAGAAATTGGGGGCCTGTCCGGGAGAGTGAACTGACACACCCACACCCTGTCCAAGAGTGGATTTGTACACCCTTGCTGAAATAGATAAACTGTGTGAACGCAGGTGTATATTCTCTCTTGGGAAGACTCACAGGACAAAGATGGATAAGGTGCAAGCGTTTGTGGAGTCAGGCAAGCCTGAGGATTTAGAAGGTTGCACGAGGGATCAATTGAAACAAATAGCAGAAAAATGTGGCATCAGGTTGAAAGCATCTAAAGTAGCTGGGATGAAGGATGAGATCCTGAGGCAGTTGAGAGCCAGAAGTGAAGCGGCAGAACAAGGAGCCCAGGAAGGAGCTGAAAGTAGAAAGGAGGATGATGGGCAGGATGACGTGAGATCCCAGGGATCGAGTAGGAGCAGCAAGAGTAGCCGCAGTAGCAGGAGTAGCCGGAATAGGAGCTTGGAGAGATTCCAGTTAGAGCTCCAGATGCAGCGTGAGGACAAGGAGAGACAGTTCCAGCTGGAAAAGATGAAATTAGAACTCCAGATGAAAAATGAAGCCGAGAAGGAAAAAGAGAAAACCAGGCTGGAAGTAGAAAAAGAGAAAACCAGGCTGGAAGTAGAAAAAGAGAAAACCAGGTTGGAAGTAGAAAAAGAGAAAACCAGAGTAAGGGAACTGGAGTTGGAACAAGAAAAAGAAAAAGCCCAGGTCGAAAAAGAAAAAGAGAGAACAAAACAAATGCAGATAGAAGCGAATAGAACCTTGGCTGAGCAAAGGATTGAACATGGGTTGCCAGAGAGCACCACCCAGGTATCACACCCACCAGATGTTAGGGTTAGGGAGAAGGACATTCCCTTGTTTGTTCCCGAAGAGGCAGAGAGCTTTTTCGAGCACTTTGAAAAAGTAGCCAGCATCAAGGAGTGGCCACAGGAGGAATGGGCCCAGCTGGTCCAGTTAAGATTGACCGGTGCAGCCAGGGAGGCATACACCCAATTGTCACTGGAAGAGTGCCAGGATTATGCCACGGTAAAGAGCAGCATATTGCGCTCGTTTCAGTTAACCCCAGAAGCTTATAGGAAGCGCTTCAGAGAAATGATCAAAGTTGGAGCATGTACGTTTGCTGAGACAGCAAGAGATCTGGAAAGACGATTCCAGAAGTGGATTGAGGCTGCTGGAGTTGGATCTTATGCTGACCTGAAGCAACTGATGGTCATGGAAAAGTTCTTGGAGATGATGCATCCCGAAACAAAGTTCAAGATCCAAGAAGCAGGGATAATGGAGGTGAAAGATGCCGCAGATAGGGCGGATATGATTACTGAAGCGTACAAGAGCTTAAGGGAGAACAGAGTGAGAAGCGAGGTGAGACGCAGCAATGGCAGACCCAATGGAGTCTGGGGAGGAAGAAATTATGAGAGACCCAGAAGAGTCTGGGGTGAGAAAAATTTTGATAAATGGGCAGATAAAAGTAAGTACCCTAAAACTCAGAAGAGTAGGTCGCGCACTTCGTCTGAAAGTGAGGATGGAGGAGCTAAACAAGAAACTAATCGTTATCCTGGAAATCAAGAATCCAGTAAAGCTCCACAGAGTACGAGTAGTACGTCTGGCCCGAGGAACTCCAATACGACTTGGCAGAGTCAGAGCTACTCTGGTACATATAGGAGAGATTTTTCCCAGGTGAGGTGTTACAATTGTAACGGATTGGGTCACGTGATGCGAGACTGTAGGCAGGGCAAGAGAGTTGTGACCCTGGCCATGTGTGACCCCCGAGGTAAATATACTAATGTGTTCCAAGACAAACCACAGAAGATGAACTTAGTGAACGAGAGGTATAGGCCGTTCATGAGCAAAGGTTGGATCAGAATAGGAAGCCAACCTGAAGTAGAAGTTGGTATCTTAAGAGATACCGGAGCTAATCAGAGCTTGATTGCGAGAAGCCTGATTGGGAATGATCGACGATTAGCTGGCAGGAGTAGGATGAAAGTATATGGGTTATTGTCTGAGAGTGACATGCCCGTATGTACTGTCCAGCTAAGGTCGGAATATGTGTCGGCAGTGGTGATGTTGGGAGTATGCCCCGACATACCTGTTCCAGGAGTCCAAGTGATCCTGGGGAATGACTTGTGCGGGACAAAGGTGTTGACAAGAGTCATAGCGGAGACTGTGCCAGAGGAGAGCCCAGAAGGCCACTGCACGGGTGGGACACCTGAGAGTGTGAACCTGACTGACATCCGAGGAGATGAGTCAGGAGACCGCCAAGCCATTGAGTACCCTGTCTCGGTAGTGACGAAGGCAGAAGTGGCCGACGAGGAAGACACTGGAGAAGGTGAGACAGTGTCGATTCAGCCGGTGGAAGAGATCGACGTAGATATAGCGTGGCTGTTTGATGAAGGTCCAGCCCAGGAGAATGAAGTCTCGGTGAGGTCAAAAGTGAGGATGACCCAGCCGAAGAAAAATCATGTGAAGAGAGCGGACCTGAGTAGAGCCCAGACTGCTGAAATTAAGAGTCGGAAGGTGAATGCAACTGTGCTGAGTAGGAATGAGGAAAGATGTGGACATACTGAGGACGGGAGTAGAGCGTCACGTTGTCCACGAGCACAGAGGCATAGGGATAGTGGAGTTAAGTTGTTTGAGATGTCAGGAGTTGACATGTTTCACAGAAAACGTGGCGGAGAGATAGTGAAGAAGAGTAGTAGCCGAGAAAATGAAAGGAGAAGAGACAGTATGTGTGGAGAGATGCTTACGAGCACTCTGGGAGAGGCAAAGCGACATGTAGGGTCGAGTGCTGTTGGATGTAGTGCAGTGCTCGAAGAAACTTTTAGGGAACGAAGAAGAGTTGAAGGAGAAGAAATGGAGTTGTATAGAAGTGAAAAGTGTGGGAAGAGGATGATGATACAAGCATGGATGAATAGAAGAAAGCCGAGGACTCGATGAAGTCAAACAGGACGATGTCTTGGATAAATGAGGAGACGAAAGGGAGAATCGTCGGTGAAGACGAGGGAGTGAAGTATGATGACAGGAGGCGAAAGTATAATGGCAGTAGATGGAAGTATGAAGACGACAGAGGAGGTACAGACAGTAGATGTCTGACTCTGGACGAGAAGAGAAGAAGACGAGGAAACGGAGGGTAAACGTCGATATATGCAATAAAAACCGAACTTCTCCCCTTTACAATATCTTACTCAG
The DNA here is from genome assembly GCF_040958095.1 of Procambarus clarkii. NCBI lineage: Eukaryota > Metazoa > Arthropoda > Malacostraca > Decapoda > Cambaridae > Procambarus > Procambarus clarkii. The sequence continues at coordinate 54,935,681 of NC_091153.1, forward strand.
TATTTTAACGAGAAACAAATAGATGAGTGAAATGAAGTATTTAAGGTTATTATCTAATCAATTATGTGTTTGAATCATTTTTATCGTATATTTAATGAATTAATAACAATAAAACTGAAAATTCACAAAAACGTGGAAAAACGGCAAAATATTGCCTAATTCTGTGATATTATCTTTAAATCACATAAAGGAAAAGGGGATGATAAACGTCAAAATATTGCTAAATTCGATGATTTTTAGTACGAAACAAAATGCAAGAAAACTTGCTTAAAATGCAATATTATGCGAAATTCTGAGATATGACGGCCAAATCACATATCGTGAGAAAACATGAAATAGTATCGAAATAATGGTAAAATGAATATATATACGTAATATCAAACAACATGAAAAACGTGAGAAAAGTCACTATTATACCAAATTTGAGGATTTTAACTTCGAATCATAAAGCGAGGTTTCGTATTATTTAGATCCAAGAAAAGACAAATGACAATGTTGTTCCCGATACAAATGATGAAAATTAATGTTTTCATTAGAAATAACTAAAATGTTCCTGATTTTCCGTTTATATTACCGATGGAAGATGTACGCGTAAAACCGCTCTATTCCGGCTGAAACGTCGATATATGCAATAAAAAACCAAACTTCTCCCCTTTACAATATCTTACTCAGTATTTTAACGAAAAACAAATAGATGATTGAAAATGAAGTATTTAAGGTTATTATCTAATCAATTATGTGTTTGCATCATTTTTATCGTATATTTAATGAATTAATACCAATAAAACTGAAAATTCACAAAAACGTGGAAAACGGCAATATATTGCCTAATTCGGTGATATTTTGTTTAAATCACATAGAGGAAAAGGGGATGATAAACGTCAAAATATTGCTAAATTCGATGATTTTTAGTATAAACCAAATGCAAGAAACTTGCTTAAAAATGCAAAATTTGCGAAATTCTGAGATATGACGGCCAAATCACATATCGTGAGAAACATGAAGTAGTATCGAAATATTGGTAAAACGAATATATTTACGTAAAATCACACTACATGAAAAACGTGAAAAAAGTCACTATTTTACCAAATTTTTGTATTTTAACGTCAAATCATAGAGCGAGTTTCGTTTTATTTAGATCCAAGAAAAGACATATGACAATGTTGTTCCCAATACAAATGATAAAAACCAATGTGTTCTCATTAGAATTAACTAAAATGTTCTTGATTTTTCGTTTATATTACCGATGGAAGATGTACTTGTAAAACCGCTCTAATCCGGCTGAAACGTCGATATATGCAATAAAAACAGAACTTCTCCCCTGTTCAATATCTTACTCTGTATTTTAACGAGAAACAAAAAAGTTGATTGAAAATGAAGTATTTAAGGTTAATTTCTAATCAATTATGTGTTTGCATCATTTTTATTGTATATTTATTGAATTAATAACAATAAACTGAAAATTCCACATAAACGTGGAAAAAACGGCAAAAAATTGCCTAATTCGATGATATTTTGTTTAAATCTCATAAAGGAAAAGGGAATGATAAACGTCAAAATATTGCTAAATTCGATGATTTTTAGTACGAAACAATATGCAAGAAAACTTGCTTAAAATGCAATATTATGCGAAATTCTGATATTTGAAGGAAAATCACATATCGTGATACTACATGAAATAGTATCGTAATATTGGTAAAAATGAATATATATACGTAATATCAAACAACATGAAAAACGTGAAAAAAGTCACTATTATACCAAAATTTGAGGATTTTAACTTCGAATCATAATGCGAGGTTTCGTATTATTTAGATCCAAGAAAAGCCATATGACAATGTTGTTCCCGATACAAATGATAAAAAATCAATGTGTTTTCATTAGAATTAACTAAAATGTTCCTGATTTTCTGTTTAAATTACCGATGGAAGATGTACACGTAAAACCGCTCTATTCCGGCTGAAACGTCGATATATGCAATAAAAACCGAACTTCTCCCCTTTACAATATCTTACTCAGTATTTTAACGAGAAACAAATAGATGATTGAAATGAAGTATTTAAGGTTATTATCTAATCAATTATGTGTTTGCATCATTTTTATCGTATATTTAATGAATTAATACCAATAAACTGAAAATTAAAAAAAACGGTGGAAAACGGCAATATATTGCCTAATTCGGTGATATTTTGTTTAAATCACATAGAGGAAAAGGGGATGATAAACGTCAAAATATTGCTAAATTCGATGATTTTTAGTATAAAACAAAATGCAAGAAACTTGCTTTAAAAATGCAAAATTTGCGAAATTCTGAGATATGACGGCCAAATCACATATCGTGAGAAAAAATGAAGTAGTATCGAAATATTGGTAAAAACGAATATATTTACGTAAAATCACACTACATGAAAAAACGTGAAAAAAGTCACTATTTTACCAAATTTTTGGATTTTAACGTCAAATCATAGAGCGAGTTTCGTTTTATTTAGATCCAAGAAAAGACATATGACAATGTTGTTCCCAATACAAATGATAAAAAACAATGTGTTCTCATTAGAATTAACTAAAAATGTTCTTGATTTTTCGTTTATATTACCGATGGAAGATGTACTTGTAAAACCGCTCTAATCCGGCTGAAACGTCGATATATGCAATCAAAACAGAAACTTCTCCCCTTTTCAATATCTTACTCTGTATTTTAACGAGAAACAAAAAGTTGATTGAAAATGAAGTATTTAGGTTAATTTCTAATCAATTATGTGTTTGCATCATTTTTATTGTATATTTATTGAATTAATAACAATAAACTGAAAATTCACATAAACGTGGAAAAACGGCAAAAAATTTGCCTAATTCGATGATATTTTGTTTAAATCTCATAAAGGAAAAGGGAATGATAAACGTCAAAATATTGCTAAATTCGATGATTTTTAGTACGAAACAATATGCAAGAAAACTTGCTTAAAATGCAATATTATGCGAAATTCTGATATTTGAAGGCAAATCACATATCGTGATACTACATGAAATAGTATCGTAATATTGTAAAAATGAATATATATACGTAATATCAAACAACATGAAAAACGTGAAAAAAGTCAATATTATACCAAATTTGAGGATTTTAACTTCGAATCATAAAGCGAGGTTTCGTATTATTTAGATCCAAGAAAAGCCATATGACAATGTTGTTCCCGATACAAATGATAAAAATCAATGTGTTTTCATTAAAATTAACTAAAATGTTCCTGATTTTCTGTTTAAATTACCGATGGAAGATGTACACGTAAAACCGCTCTATTCCGGCTGAAACGTCGATATATGCAATAAAAACCGAACTTCTCCCCTTTACAATATCTTACTCAGTATTTTAACGAGAAACAAATAGATGATTGAAATGAAGTATTTAAGGTTATTATCTAATCAATTATGTGTTTGAATCATTTTTATCGTATATTTAATGAATTAATAACAATAAACTGAAAATTCACAAAAAACGTGGAAAAACGGCAAAATATTGCCTAATTCTGTGATATTATCTTTAAATCACATAAAGGAAAAGAGGATGATAAACGTCAAAATATTGCTAAATTCGATGATTTTTAGTACGAAACAAAATGCAAGAAAACTTGCTTAAAATGCAATATTATGCGAAATTCTGAGATATGAAGGCCAAATCACATATCGTGAGAAAACATGAAATAGTATCGAAATATTGGTAAAAATGAATATATATACTTAATATCAAACAACATGAAAAACGTGAAAAAAGTCACTATTATACCAAATTTGAGGATTTTAACTTCGAATCATAAAGCGAGGTTTCGAATTATTTAGATCCAAGAAAAGCCATATGACAATGTTGTTCCCGATACAAATGATAAAAATCATAGTGTTTTCATTAAAATTACCTAAAATGTTCCTGATGTTCTGTTTAAATTACCGATGGAAGATGTACACGTAAAACCGCTCTATTCCGGCTGAAACGTAGATATATGCAATAAAAACCAAACTTCTCCCCTTTACAATATCTTACTCAGTATTTTAACGAAAAACAAATAGATGATTGAAATGAAGTATTTAAGGTTATTATCTAATCAATTATGTGTTTGCATCATTTTTATCGTATATTTAATGAATTAATACCAATAAACTGAAAATTCACAAAAACGTGGAAAACGGCAATATATTGCCTAATTCGGTGATATTTTGTTTAAATCACATAGAGGAAAAAGGGGATGATAAACGTCAAAATATTGCTAAATTCGATGATTTTAGTATAAAACAAAATGCAAGAAACTTGCTTAAAAATGCAAAATTTGCGAAATTCTGAGATATGACGGCCAAATCACATATCGTGAGAAAACATGAAGTAGTATCGAAATATTGGTAAAAACGAATATATTTACGTAAAATCACACTACATGAAAAACGTGAAAAAAGTCACTATTTTACCAAATTTTTGGATTTTAACGTCAAATCATAGAGCGAGGTTTCGTTTTATTTAGATCCAAGAAAAGACATATGACAATGTTGTTCCCAATACAAATGATAAAAAACAATGTGTTCTCATTAGAATTAACTAAAATGTTCTTGATTTTTCGTTTATATTACCGATGGAAGATGTACTTGTAAAACCGCTCTAATCCGGCTAAAACGTCGATATATGCAATCAAAACAGAACTTCTCCCCTTTTCAATATCTTACTCTGTATTTTAAACGAGAAACAAAAAGTTGATTGAAAATGAAGTATTTAAGGTTAATTTCTAATCAATTATGTGTTTGCATCATTTTTATTGTATATTTATTGAATTAATAACAATAAACTGAAAATTCACATAAACGTGGAAAAACGGCAAAAAATTGCCTAATTCGATGATATTTTGTTTAAATCTCATAAAGGAAAAGGAATGATAAACGTCAAAATATTGCTAAATTCGATGATTTTTAGTACGAAACAATATGCAAGAAAACTTGCTTAAAATGCAATATTATGCGAAATTCTGATATTTGAAGGCCAAATCACATATCGTGATACTACATGAAATAGTATCGTAATATTGGTAAAAATGAATATATATACGTAATATCAAACAACATGAAAAACGTGAAAAAAGTCAATATTATACCAAATTTGAGGATTTTATCTTCGAATCATAAAGCGAGGTTTCGTATTATTTAGATCCAAGAAAAGCCATATGACAATGTTGTTCCCGATACAAATGATAAAAATCAATGTGTTTTCATTAAAATTAACTAAAATGTTCCTGATTTTCTGTTTAAATTACCGATGGAAGATGTACACGTTAAAACCGCTCTATTCCGGCTGAAACGTCGATATATGCAATAAAAACCGAACTTCTCCCCTTTACAATATCTTACTCAGTATTTTAACGAGAAACAAATAGATGAGTGAAATGAAGTATTTAAGGTTATTATCTAATCAATTATGTGTTTGAATCATTTTTATCGTATATTTAATGAATTAATAACAATAACTGAAAATTCACAAAAAACGTGGAAAAACGGCAAAATATTGCCTAATTCTGTGATATTATCTTTAAATCACATAAAGGAAAAAGGGGATGATAAACGTCAAAATATTGCTAAATTCGATGATTTTTAGTACGAAACAAAATGCAAGAAAACTTGCTTAAAATGCAATATTATGCGAAATTCTGAGATATGACGGCCAAATCACATATCGTGAGAAAACATGAAATAGTATCGAAATATTGGTAAAAATGAATGTATATACGTAATATCAAACAACATGAAAAACGTGAAAAAAGTCACTATTATACCAAATTTGAGGATTTTAACTTCGAATCATAAAGCGAGGTTTCGAATTATTTAGATCCAAGAAAAGCCATATGACAATGTTGTTCCCGATACAAATGATAAAAATCAATGTGTTTCATTAAAATTACCTAAAATGTTCCTGATGTTCTGTTTAAATTACCGATGGAAGATGTACACGTAAAACCGCTCTATTCCGGCTGAAACGTCGATATATGCAATAAAAACCAAACTTCTCCCCTTTACAATATCTTACTCAGTATTTTAACGAGAAACAAATAGATGATTGAAATGAAGTATTTAAGGTTATTATCTAATCAATTATGTGTTTGCATCATTTTTATCGTATATTTAATGAATTAATACCAATAAACTGAAAATTCACAAAAACGTGGAAAACGGCAATATATTGCCTAATTCGGTGATATTTTTGTTTAAATCACATAGAGGAAAAGGGGATGATAAACGTCAAATATTGCTAAATTCGATGATTTTTAGTATAAAACAAAATGCAAGAAACTTGCTTAAAAATGCAAAATTTGCGAAATTCTGAGATATGACGGCCAAATCACATATCGTGAGAAAAAATGAAGTAGTATCGAAATATTGGTAAAAACGAATATATTTACGTAAAATCACACTACATGAAAAACGTGAAAAAAGTCACTATTTTACCAAATTTTTGGATTTTAACGTCAAATCATAGAGCGAGGTTTCGTTTTATTTAGATCCAAGAAAAGGACATATGACAATGTTGTTCCCAATACAAATGATAAAAAACAATGTGTTCTCATTAGAATTAACTAAAAATGTTCTTGATTTTTCGTTTATATTACCGATGGAAGATGTACTTCTAAAACCGCTCTAATCCGGCTGAAACGTCGATATATGCAATCAAAACAGAACTTCTCCCCTTTTCAATATCTTACTCTGTATTTTAACGAGAAACAAAAAGTTGATTGAAAATGAAGTATTTAAGGTTAATTTCTAATCAATTATGTGTTTGCATCATTTTTTATTGTATATTTATTGAATTAATAACAATAAACTGAAAATTCACATAAACGTGGAAAAACGGCAAAAAATTGCCTAATTCGATGATATTTTGTTTAAATCTCATAAGGAAAAGGGAATGATAAACGTCAAAATATTGCTAAATTCGATGATTTTTAGTACGAAACAATATGCAAGAAAACTTGCTTAAAATGCAATATTATGCGAAATTCTGATATTTGAAGGCCAAATCACATATCGTGATACTACATGAAATAGTATCGTAATATTGGTAAAAATGAATATATATACGTAATATCAAACAACATGAAAAACGTGAAAAAAGTCAATATTATACCAAATTTGAGGATTTTAACTTCGAATCATAAAGCGAGGTTTCGTATTATTTAGATCCAAGAAAAGCCATATGACAATGTTGTTCCCGATACAAATGATAAAAATCAATGTGTTTTCATTAAAATTAACTAAAATGTTCCTGATTTTCTGTTTAAATTACCGATGGAAGATGTACACGTAAAACCGCTCTATTCCGGCTGAAACGTCGATATATGCAATAAAAACCGAACTTCTCCCCTTTACAATATCTTACTCAGTATTTTAACGAGAAACAAATAGATGATTGAAATGAAGTATTTAAGGTTATTATCTAATCAATTATGTGTTTGAATCATTTTTATCGTATATTTAATGAATTAATAACAATAAACTGAAAATTCACAAAAACGTGGAAAAACGGCAAAATATTGCCTAATTCTGTGATATTATCTTTAAATCACATAAAGGAAAAGAGGATGATAAACGTCAAAATATTGCTAAATTCGATGATTTTTAGTACGAAACAAAATGCAAGAAAACTTGCTTAAAATGCAATATTATGCGAAATTCTGAGATATGAAGGCCAAATCACATATCGTGAGAAAACATGAAATAGTATCGAAATATTGGTAAAAATGAATATATATACTTAATATCAAACAACATGAAAAACGTGAAAAAAGTCACTATTATACCAAATTTGAGGATTTTAACTTCGAATCATAAGCGAGGTTTCGAATTATTTAGATCCAAGAAAAGCCATATGACAATGTTGTTCCCGATACAAATGATAAAAATCATAGTGTTTTCATTAAATTACCTAAATGTTCCTGATGTTCTGTTTAAATTACCGATGGAAGATGTACACGTAAAACCGCTCTATTCCGGCTGAAACGTAGATATATGCAATAAAAACCAAACTTCTCCCCTTTACAATATCTTACTCAGTATTTTAACGAAAAACAAATAGATGATTGAAATGAAGTATTTAAGGTTATTATCTAATCAATTATGTGTTTGCATCATTTTTATCGTATATTTAATGAATTAATACCAATAAACTGAAAATTCACAAAAACGTGGAAAACGGCAATATATTGCCTAATTCGGTGATATTTTGTTTAAATCACATAGAGGAAAAGGGGATGATAAACGTCAAAATATTGCTAAATTCGATGATTTTTAGTATAAAACAAAATGCAAGAAACTTGCTTAAAAATGCAAAATTTGCGAAATTCTGAGATATGACGGCCAAATCACATATCGTGAGAAAACATGAAGTAGTATCGAAATATTGGTAAAAACGAATATATTTACGTAAAATCACACTACATGAAAAACGTGAAAAAAGTCACTATTTTACCAAATTTTTGGATTTTAACGTCAAATCATAGAGCGAGGTTTCGTTTTATTTAGATCCAAGAAAAGACATATGACAATGTTGTTCCCAATACAAATGATAAAAAACAATGTGTTCTCATTAGAATTAACTAAAATGTTCTTGATTTTCGTTTATATTACCGATGGAAGATGTACTTGTAAAACCGCTCTAATCCGGCTAAAACGTCGATATATGCAATCAAAACAGAACTTCTCCCCTTTTCAATATCTTACTCTGTATTTTAACGAGAAACAAAAAGTTGATTGAAAATGAAGTATTTAAGGTTAATTTCTAATCAATTATGTGTTTGCATCATTTTTATTGTATATTTATTGAATTAATAACAATAAACTGAAAATTCACATAAACGTGGAAAACGGCAAAAAATTGCCTAATTCGATGATATTTTGTTTAAATCTCATAAAGGAAAAGGGAATGATAAACGTCAAAATATTGCTAAATTCGATGATTTTTAGTACGAAACAATATGCAAGAAAACTTGCTTAAAATGCAATATTATGCGAAATTCTGATATTTGAAGGCCAAATCACATATCGTGATACTACATGAAATAGTATCGTAATATTGGTAAAAATGAATATATATACGTAATATCAAACAACATGAAAAACGTGAAAAAAGTCAATATTATACCAATTTGAGGATTTTAACTTCGAATCATAAAGCGAGGTTTCGTATTATTTAGATCCAAGAAAAGCCATATGACAATGTTGTTCCCGATACAAATGATAAAAATCAATGTGTTTTCATTAAAATTAACTAAAATGTTCCTGATTTTCTGTTTAAATTACCGATGGAAGATGTACACGTAAAACCGCTCTATTCCGGCTGAAACGTCGATATATGCAATAAAAACCGAACTTCTCCCCTTTACAATATCTTACTCAGTATTTTAACGAGAAACAAATAGATGAGTGAAATGAAGTATTTAAGGTTATTATCTAATCAATTATGTGTTTGAATCATTTTTATCGTATATTTAATGAATTAATAACAATAAACTGAAAATTCACAAAAACGTGGAAAAACGGCAAAATATTGCCTAATTCTGTGATATTATCTTTAAATCACATAAAGGAAAAGGGGATGATAAACGTCAAAATATTGCTAAATTCGATGATTTTTAGTACGAAACAAAATGCAAGAAAACTTGCTTAAAATGCAATATTATGCGAAATTCTGAGATATGACGGCCAAATCACATATCGTGAGAAAACATGAAATAGTATCGAAATATTGGTAAAAAATGAATGTATATACGTAATATCAAACAACATGAAAAACGTGAAAAAGTCACTATTATACCAAATTTGAGGATTTTAACTTCGAATCATAAAGCGAGGTTTCGAATTATTTAGATCCAAGAAAAGCCATATGACAATGTTGTTCCGATACAAATGATAAAAATCAATGTGTTTTCATTAAAATTACCTAAAATGTTCCTGATGTTCTGTTTAAATTACCGATGGAAGATGTACACGTAAAACCGCTCTATTCCGGCTGAAACGTCGATATATGCAATAAAAACCAAACTTCTCCCCTTTACAATATCTTACTCAGTATTTTAACGAGAAACAAATAGATGATTGAAATGAAGTATTTAAGGTTATTATCTAATCAATTATGTGTTTGCATCATTTTTATCGTATATTTAATGAATTAATACCAATAAACTGAAAATTCACAAAAACGTGGAAAACGGCAATATATTGCCTAATTCGGTGATATTTTGTTTAAATCACATAGAGGAAAAGGGGATGATAAACGTCAAAATATTGCTAAATTCGATGATTTTTAGTATAAAACAAAATGCAAGAAACTTGCTTAAAATGCAAAATTTGCGAAATTCTGAGATATGACGGCCAAATCACATATCGTGAGAAAACATGAAGTAGTATCGAAATATTGGTAAAAACGAATATATTTACGTAAAATCACACTACATGAAAAACGTGAAAAAAGTCACTATTTTACCCAATTTTTGGATTTTAACGTCAAATCATAGAGCGATGTTTCGTTTTATTTAGATCCAAGAAAAGACATATGACAATGTTGTTCCCAATACAAATGATAAAAACCAATGTGTTCTCATTAGAATTAACTAAAATGTTCTTGATTTTTCGTTTATATTACCGATGGAAGATGTACTTGTAAAACCGCTCTAATCCGGCTGAAACGTCGATATATGCAATAAAAACAGAACTTCTCCCCTTTTTAATATCTTACTCTGTACTTTAACGAGAAACAAAAAGTTGATTGAAAATGAAGTATTTAAGGTTAATTTCTAATCAATTATGTGTTTGCATCATTTTATTGTATATTTATTGAATTAATAACAATAAACTGAAAATTCACATAAACGTGGAAAAACGGCAAAAAATTGCCTAATTCGATGATATTTTGTTTAAATCTCATAAAGGAAAAGGGAATGATAAACGTCAAAATATTGCTAAATTCGATGATTTTTAGTACGAAACAATATGCAAGAAAACTTGCTTAAAAGCAATATTATGCGAAATTCTGATATTTGAAGGCCAAATCACATATCGTGATACTACATGAAATAGTATCGTAATATTGGTAAAAATGAATATATATACGTAATATCAAACAACATGAAAAACGTGAAAAAAGTCAATATTATACCAAATTTGAGGATTTTAACTTCGAATCATAAAGCGAGGTTTCGTATTATTTAGATCCAAGAAAAGCCATATGACAATGTTGTTCCCGATACAAATGATAAAAATCAATGTGTTTTCATTAAAAATTAACTAAAATGTTCCTGATTTTCTGTTTAAATTACCGATGGAAGATGTACACGTAAAACCGCTCTATTCCGGCTGAAACGTCGATATATGCAATAAAAACCGAACTTCTCCCCTTTACAATATCTTACTCAGTATTTTAACGAGAAACAAATAGATGATTGAAATGAAGTATTTAAGGTTATTATCTAATCAATTATGTGTTTGAATCATTTTTATCGTATATTTAATGAATTAATAACAATAACTGAAAATTCACAAAAACGTGGAAAAACGGCAAAATATTGCCTAATTCTGTGATATTATCTTTAAATCACATAAAGGAAAAGGGGATGATAAACGTCAAAATATTGCTAAATTCGATGATTTTTAGTACGAAACAAAATGCAAGAAAACTTGCTTAAAATGCAATATTATGCGAAATTCTGAGATATGACGGCCAAATCACATATCGTGAGAAAACATGAAATAGTATCGAAATATTGGTAAAAATGAATGTATATACGTAATATCAAACAACATGAAAAACGTGAAAAAAGTCACTATTATACCAAATTTGAGGATTTTAACTTCGAATCATAAAGCGAGGTTTCGAATTATTTAGATCCAAGAAAAGCCATATGACAATGTTGTTCCCGATACAAATGATAAAAATCAATGTGTTTTCATTAAAATTACCTAAAATGTTCCTGATGTTCTGTTTAAATTACCGATGGAAGATGTACACGTAAAACCGCTCTATTCCGGCTGAAACGTCGATATATGCAATAAAAACCAAACTTCTCCCCTTTACAATATCTTACTCAGTATTTTAACGAGAAACAAATAGATGATTGAAATGAAGTATTTAAGGTTATTATCTAATCAATTATGTGTTTGCATCATTTTTATCGTATATTTAATGAATTAATACCAATAAACTGAAAATTCACAAAAACGTGGAAAACGGCAATATATTGCCTAATTCGGTGATATTTGTTTAAATCACATAGAGGAAAAGGGGATGATAAACGTCAAAATATTGCTAAATTCGATGATTTTTAGTATAAAAACAAAATGCAAGAAACTTGCTTAAAAATGTAAAATTTGCGAAATTCTGAGATATGACGGCCAAATCACATATCGTGAGAAAACATGAAGTAGTATCGAAATATTGGTAAAAACGAATATATTTACGTAAAATCACACTACATGAAAAACGTGAAAAAAGTCACTATTTTACCAAATTTTTGGATTTTAACGTCAAATCATAGAGCGAGGTTTCGTTTTATTTAGATCCAAGAAAAGACATATGACAATGTTGTTCCAATACAAATGATAAAAAACAATGTGTTCTCATTAGAATTAACTAAAATGTTCTTGATTTTTTCGTTTATATTACCGATGGAAGATGTACTTGTAAAACCGCTCTAATCCGGCTAAAACGTCGATATATGCAATCAAAACAGAACTTCTCCCCTTTTCAATATCTTACTCTGTATTTTAACGAGAAACAAAAAGTTGATTGAAAATGAAGTATTTAAGGTTAATTTCTAATCAATTATGTGTTTGCATCATTTTTATTGTATATTTATTGAATTAATAACAATAAACTGAAAATTCACATAAACGTGGAAAAACGGCAAAAAATTGCCTAATTCGATGATATTTTGTTTAAATCTCATAAAGGAAAAGGGAATGATAAACGTCAAAATATTGCTAAATTCGATGATTTTTAGTACGAAACAATATGCAAGAAAACTTGCTTAAAAGCAATATTATGCGAAATTCTGATATTTGAAGGCCAAATCACATATCGTGATACTACATGAAATAGTATCGTAATATTGGTAAAAATGAATATATATACGTAATATCAAACAACATGAAAAACGTGAAAAAAGTCAATATTATACCAAATTTGAGGATTTTTAACTTCGAATCATAAAGCGAGGTTTCGAATTATTTAGATCCAAGAAAAGCCATATGACAATGTTGTTCCCGATACAAATGATAAAAATCAATGTGTTTTCATTAAAATTACCTAAAATGTTCCTGATGTTCTGTTTAAATTACCGATGGAAGATGTACACGTAAAACCGCTCTATTCCGACTGAAACGTCGATATATGCAATAAAAACCAAACTTCTCCCCTTTACAATATCTTACTCAGTATTTTAACGAGAAACAAATAGATGATTGAAATGAAGTATTTAAGGTTATTATCTAATCAATTATGTGTTTGCATCATTTTTATCGTATATTTAATGAATTAATACCAATAAACTGAAAATTCACAAAAACGTGGAAAACGGCAATATATTGCCTAATTCGGTGATATTTTGTTTAAATCACATAGAGGAAAAGGGGATGATAAACGTCAAAATATTGCTAAATTCGATGATTTTTAGTACGAAACAAAATGCAAGAAAACTTGCTTAAAATGCAATATTATGCGAAATTCTGAGATATGACGGCCAAATCACATATCGTGAGAAAACATGAAATAGTATCGAAATATTGGTAAAAATGAATGTATATACCGTAATATCAAACACATGAAAAACGTGAAAAAAAGTCACTATTATACCAAATTTGAGGATTTTAACTTCGAATCATAAAGCGAGGTTTCGAATTATTTAGATCCAAGAAAAGCCATATGACAATGTTGTTCCCGATACAAATGATAAAAATCAATGTGTTTTCATTAAAATTACCTAAAATGTTCCTGATGTTCTGTTTAAATTACCGATGGAAGATGTACACGTAAAACCGCTCTATTCCGGCTGAAACGTCGATATATGCAATAAAAACCAAACTTCTCCCCTTTACAATATCTTACTCAGTATTTTAACGAGAAACAAATAGATGATTGAAATGAAGTATTTAAGGTTATTATCTAATCAATTATGTGTTTGCATCATTTTTATCGTATATTTAATGAATTAATACCAATAAACTGAAAATTCACAAAAACGTGGAAAACGGCAATATATTGCCTAATTCGGTGATATTTTGTTTAAATCACATAGAGGAAAAGGGGATGATAAACGTCAAAATATTGCTAAATTCGATGATTTTTAGTATAAAACAAAATGCAAGAAACTTGCTTAAAAATGTAAAATTTGCGAAATTCTGAGATATGACGGCCAAATCACATATCGTGAGAAAACATGAAGTAGTATCGAAATATTGGTAAAAACGAATATATTTACGTAAAATCACACTACATGAAAAACGTGAAAAAAGTCACTATTTTACCAAATTTTTGGATTTTAACGTCAAATCATAGAGCGAGGTTTCGTTTTATTTAGATCCAAGAAAAGACATATGACAATGTTGTTCCCAATACAAATGATAAAAAACAATGTGTTCTCATTAGAATTAACTAAAATGTTCTTGATTTTTCGTTTATATTACCGATGGAAGATGTACTTGTAAAACCGCTCTAATCCGGCTAAACGTCGATATATGCAATCAAAACAGAACTTCTCCCCTTTTCAATATCTTACTCTGTATTTTAACGAGAAACAAAAAGTTGATTGAAAATGAAGTATTTAAGGTTAATTTCTAATCAATTATGTGTTTGCATCATTTTTATTGTATATTTATTGAATTAATAACAATAAACTGAAAATTCACATAAACGTGGAAAAACGGCAAAAAATTGCCTAATTCGATGATATTTTGTTTAAATCTCATAAAGGAAAAGGGAATGATAAACGTCAAAATATTGCTAAATTCGATGATTTTTAGTACGAAACAATATGCAAGGAAAACTTGCTTAAAAGCAATATTATGCGAAATTCTGATATTTGAAGGCCAAATCACATATCGTGATACTACATGAAATAGTATCGTAATATTGGTAAAAATGAATATATAATATATACGTAATTATCAAACAACATGAAAAACGTGAAAAAAGTCAATATTATACCAATTTGAGGATTTTAACTTCGAAATCATAAAGCGAGGTTTCGAATTATTAGATCCAAGAAAAGCCATATGACAATGTTGTTCCCGATACAAATGATAAAAATCAATGTGTTTTCATTAAAATTACCTAAAATGTTTCCTGATGTTCTGTTTAAATTACCGATGGAAGATGTACACGTAAAACCGCTCTATTCGGCTGAAACGTCGATATATGCAATAAAAACCAAAACTTCTCCCCTTTACAATATCTTACTCAGTATTTTAACGAGAACAAATAGATGATTGAAATGAAGTATTTAAGGTTATTATCTAATCAATTATGTGTTTGCATCATTTTTATCGTATATTTAATGAATTAATACCAATAAACTGAAAATTCACAAAACGTGGAAAACGGCAATATATTGCCTAATTCGGTGATATTTTGTTTAAATCACATAGAGGAAAAGGGGATGATAAACGTCAAAATATTGCTAAATTCGATGATTTTTAGTATAAAACAAAATGCAAGAAACTTGCTTAAAAATGCAAAATTTGCGAAATTCTGAGATATGACGGCCAAATCACATATCGTGAGAAAACATGAAGTAGTATCGAAATATTGGTAAAACGAATATATTACGTAAAATCACACTACATGAAAAACGTGAAAAAAGTCACTATTTTTACCCAATTTTTGGATTTTAACGTCAAATCATAGAGCGAGGTTTCGTTTTATTTAGATCCAAGAAAAGACATATGACAATGTTGTTCCAATACAAATGATAAAAACCAATGTGTTCTCATTAGAATTAACTAAAATGTTCTTGATTTTCGTTTATATTACCGATGGAAGATGTACTTGTAAAACCGCTCTAATCCGGCTGAAACGTCGATATATGCAATAAAAACAGAACTTCTCCCCTTTTTAATATCTTACTCTGTACTTTTAACGAGAAACAAAAAGTTGATTGAAAATGAAGTATTTAAGGTTAATTTCTAATCAATTATGTGTTTGCATCATTTTTATTGTATATTTATTGAATTAATAACAATAAACTGAAAATTCACATAAACGTGGAAAAACGGCAAAAAATTGCCTAATTCGATGATATTTTGTTTAAATCTCATAAAGGAAAAGGGAATGATAAACGTCAAAATATTGCTAAATTCGATGATTTTTAGTACGAAACAATATGCAAGAAAACTTGCTTAAAAGCAATATTATGCGAAATTCTGATATTTGAAGGCCAAATCACATATCGTGATACTACATGAAATAGTATCGTAATATTGGTAAAAATGAATATATATACGTAATATCAAACAACATGAAAAACGTGAAAAAAGTCAATATTATACCAAATTTGAGGATTTTAACTTCGAATCATAAAGCGAGGTTTCGTATTATTAGATCCAAGAAAAGCCATATGACAATGTTGTTCCCGATACAAATGATAAAAATCAATGTGTTTTCATTAAAATTAACTAAAATGTTCCTGATTTTCTGTTTAAATTACCGATGGAAGATGTACACG